>NC_088406.1:340634-640634 GCF_034236695.1 Oncorhynchus nerka
AAGGGCCAGGGAACATGGTGGGGGCCAGGCGGCAGGGCCAAGGGCCAGGGGACAGGGCCGGGGACAGGGTGGGGGCCAGGGGACAGGGGACAGGGTGGGGGCCAGGGGACAGGGCCAAGGGCCAGGGTAAAGGGCCAGGGTATATGGTGGGGTGGGGGGTGGGGCAGTGGGAAAGGGCAAGGGGAAGGGGAACAAGCCAGGGCTAGACAATCTGAACCCTCGACTTTCTAAAACGATCGAAATTGTTGTAACCCCTATTACTAGTCTGTTCAACCACCCTTTCGTATCGTCTGAGATTGCCAAAGATTGCAGAGCTGCCGCGGTCATCTCCCTCTTCAAAGGGGGAGACACTCTAGACCCAAACTACTACAGACCTATATCTATCCTACCCTGCGTTTCTAAGGTCTATATTTAGGTAGCCATATTCCTTGGGTAGTTTGTGGGTTGTTATTCTATGTTTAGTTGCCTGTCTGCACTAGCCATATTCCTTGGGTAGTTTCTAGCCATATTAGCTTCACGGTTCGTTTTGTTGTTTTGTATAGTTTGTTCAGTGTTCTTTCTTTCTTAAAGAAGTGTGTACAGTACCCTTACCACGTAAGGTCTCTCTCCTCCATATGACGACCGTGAAAAGAATAAAGAACTTTTTTGCTTACTACATGATTCCATATGTGTTATTTCATAGTTTTGATGTCTTCACTATTATTGTACAATGTAGAAAATAGTAAAAATAAAGAAAAACCCTTGAATGAGTAGGTGTTCTAAATCTTTTGACCAGTCGTGTATGTAAATTAGATATGTATTTATTTAATTTTCAATAAATGTGCAAAAATGTTTAAATAATGATGGGGTATTGTGATGTCATAATGGGGTATTGTGATGTCATAATGGGGTATTGTGTGTAGATGGGTAAGAAAAAAAATATTTAATCCATTTCGAATTCAGGCTGTAACACAACAAAATGTGAACTAATTAAAGGGGTGTCAATACTTTCTGATGCATTGCCTTAGAAACTATGTCAAATCAAATCAAATGTATTTATATAGCCCTTCGTACATCGGCTGATATCTCAAAGTGCTGTACAGAAACCCAGCCTAAAACCCCAAACAGCAAGCAATGCAGGTGTAGAAGCACCTGTGTGAGCTCAGTGTGAGCGAACCAAATGGTTACTGAGAACAGAAAAACATTTCCCTAAAACACACCTGTGTGAGCTCAGTGTGAGCGAACCAAATGGTTACTGAGAACAGAAAAACATTTCCCTAAAACACACCTGTTGAGCTCAGTTGCTGGATAACCAAATGAAGATTATTCTCAGAACAAAAACATTTCCCTAAAGTTAAATCATTTACCAGTTTCCCTGTTTGCTGGATAATATTCCTTGAAGATTATTCTCAGAACAATAGCGAGAGAAAAGTTAAATAATTTACCAGTTTGTTGTGTTAATTGAGAGTTGCTATGCCAGCAAACTCAAGTTCAAATAATCAAAGTAATCGTTTTTTCCAGGGAAGAGGTTAGTGGGAACATTAATGCTGAACACCAGGTATTTCCAGGGAGGTGGGAACATTAATGCTGAACACCAGTTGTTTCCAGGGAGTTGGGAACATTAATGCTGAACACCAGTTGTTTCCAGGGAGTTGGGAACATTGAGGAACACCAGTTGCAGGGAGGTGGGAAACACCAGTATTTCCAGGGAGGTGGGAACATTAATGCTGAATACCAGGTATTTCCAGGGAGTTGGGAACATTAATACTGAACACCAGTTGTTTCCAGGGAGGTGGGAACATTAATGCGGAACACCAGTTGTTTCCAGGGAGGTGGGAACATTAATGCTGAACACCAGTTGTTTCCAGGGTGGTGGGAACATTAATGCTGAACACCAGTTGTTTCCAGGGAGGTGGGAACATTAATGCTGAACACCAGTTGTTTCCAGGGAGGTGGGAACATTAATGCTGAACACCAGTTGTTTGGGAACATTAATGCTGAACACCAGTTGTTTCCAGGGAGGTGGGAACATTAATGCTGAACACCAGTTGTTTCCAGGGAGGTGGGAACATTAATGCTGAACACCAGGTGTTTCCAGGGAGGTGGTTAGTGGGAACATTAATGCTGAACACCAGTTGTTTCCAGGGAGGTGGGAACATTAATGCTGAACACCAGTTGTTTCCAGGGAGGTGGTTAGTGGGAACATTAATGCTGAACACCAGGTGTTTCCAGGGAGGTGGTTAGTGGGAACATTAATGCTGAACACCAGGTGTTTCCAGGGAGGTGGGAACATTAATGCTGAACACCAGGTGTTTCCAGGGAGGTGGTTAGTGGGAACATTAATGCTGAACACCAGGTGTTTCCAGGGAGGTGGTTAGTGGGGTGGGAACACCAGGTGTTTCCAGGGAATGAACTGAACACCAGGTGTTTCCAGGGAGGTGGTTAGTGGGAACATTAATGCTGAACACCAGGTGTTTCCAGGGAGGTGGTTAGTGGGAACATTAATGCTGAACACCAGGTGTTTCCAGGGAGGTGGTTAGTGGGAACATTAATGCTGAACACCAGTTGTTTCCAGGGAGGTGGTTAGTGGGAACATTCCAGGGATGCTGAACATTAATGCCAGGTGTTTCCAGGGAGGTGGTTAGTGGGAACATTAATGCTGAACACCAGGTGTTTCCAGGGAGGTGGTTAGTGGGAACATTAATGCTGAACACCAGGTGTTTCCAGGGAGGTGGTTAGTGGGAACATTAATGCTGAACACCAGGTGTTTCCAGGGAGGTGGTTAGTGGGAACATTAATGCTGAACACCAGGTGTTTCCAGGGAGGTGGGAACACCAGGTGAACATTAATGCCAGGTGTTTCCAGGGAGGTGGTTAGTGGGATGCTGAACACCAGGTGTTTCCAGGGAATGCTGAACACCAGGTGTTTCCAGGGAGGGAGTGGGAACATTAATGCTGAACACCAGTGTGTTTGGGAACATTAATGCCAGGTGTTTCCAGGGAGGTGGTTGAACACCAGGTGTTTCCAGGGAGTGGGAACATTAATGCTGAACACCAGGTGTTTCCAGGGAGGTGGTTAGTGGGAACATTAATGCTGAACACCAGGTGTTTCCAGGGAGGTGGTTAGTGGGAACATTAATGCTGAACACCAGTTGGAGGAGGGAACATTAATGCTGAACACCAGGTGGTGGGAACATTAATGCTGAACACCAGGTGTTTCCAGGGAGGTGGTTAGTGGGAACATTAATGCTGAACACCAGGTGTTTCCAGGGAGGTGGGTGGGAACATTGTTAGGTGTTTCCAGGGAGGGAACATTAATGCTGAACACCAGGTGTTTCCAGGGAGGTGGTTAGTGGGAACATTAATGCTGAACACCAGGTGTTTCCAGGGAGGTGGTTAGTGGGAACATTAATGCTGAACACCAGGTGTTTCCAGGGAGGTGGTTAGTGGGAACATTGATGTTGAATGTTTCTCTATTCCCACCACACAACATTATTATTTCACCAATTATGCCCCTTAAAATGTTGTAAGATTTAATTATATACATTTTTTCACAAAAAAAATTGTTTTCATTCAGTCTTAATCTTGTTGTTATTGTGTGGAGAGAGTAAAAATATGAAATATCATATAACATGGCCGTTTCAGAGCTAGGAGCAGAATATCCTCTCCTCATCCCCCTCTCCTCTCCTCATCCCCCTCTCCTCTCCTCATCCCCTCTCCTCTCCTCTACTCATCCCCCTCTCCTCTCCTCTACTCATCCCCCTCTCCTCCCCTCATCCTCCCTCTCCCCCTCTCCTCATCCCCCTCTCCTCTACTCATCCCCTCTCCTCATCCCCCTCTCCTCTCCTCTCCCCCCTCTCCTCTCCTCTACTCATCCCCCTCTCCTCTGAGACCAAGCCCTGCAGAAACGTATAAATGATATTTTACACAGTGATCATTATTGACAGTAGTGGAAAGTAAAGAGGCATGGTGGAGGGCAGGTAGCATAGCAGTTAGAGCGTGGGGCCAGTAACCGAAAAGTTGCAGGTTCGAATCCCCGAGCCGACAAGGTGAAAAATCTATCGATGTGCCGTTGAGAGCAAGGCACTTAACCCTGATTGCTCCTGTAAGTCGCTCTGGAAAAGTGTGTCTGATAAATGACTAAAATATAAATCTAAGGGAGAGACAGAGAGAGAGAGAAGGGTAGAGGGGAGAGAGAGAGAGAGAAGGGGAGAGGAGAGAGAGAAGGAGAGGAGAGAGAGAGAGAAGGGGAGAGAGAGAGAGAGAGAGAGAGAAGAAGGAGAGAGAGAGAGAGACAGAGAGGGAGAGGAGAGGAGAGAGAGAGAGAGAGAGGAGGAGAGAGAGAGAGAGGAGAGAGAGAGAGAGAGAGAGAGGAGAGAGAGAGAGAGAGAGAGGGGAGGGAGAGAGATTGGAGAAGGGTGGAGACTGGAGAGAGAGAGAGGGGAGAGAGGGGAGAAGAGAGAGAGAATGTGGGAGAGAGAGAGAGAGAGAAAGAGTGAAGGGGAGGGATGATGTCCTAGTCATTGGTAAATTTGGCCTGTGAAGGGGTGTTAATCTTCAGGGGAGCACTGGATCCGTCTTTGTGAGGGGGAGGAGGGTGTGTTAATGTGAGGGGGGGAGGGTGTGTTAATGTGGTGTGTTAATGTGAGGGGGGGTGTGTTAATGTGAGGGGAGGGGAGGGGTGTGTTAATGTGAGGGGAGGGGGTTAATGGGAGGGGGGGTGTGTTAATGTGAGGTGAGGGGAGGGGGAGGGTGTGTTAATGTGAGGGGAGGGGGTTAATGTGAGGGGAGGGTGTGTTATGGGGGGATGTTAATGTGAGGGGAGGGGAGGGTGTGTTAATGTGAGGGGGGGAGGGTGTGTTAATGGGATGTGAGGGGGGGTGTTAATGTGGGGGGGGTGTGTTAATGTGAGGGAGGGGGAGGGTAATGTGTTAATGTGAGGGGAGGGGTGTGTAATGTGAGGGGGAGGGGGAGGGGGTGTGAGGGGAGGGGGAGGGTGTGTTAATGTGAGGGGAGGGTGTGTGAGGGGGAGGGGAGGGTGTGTTAATGTGAGGGGAGGGTGTGTTAATGAGGGGAGGGGGGAGGGTGTGTTAATGTGAGGGGAGGGAGGGTGTGTTATGGGATGTTAATGAGGGGAGGGTGTGTTAATGTGAGGGGAGGGGATGTGAGGGAGGGTGTGTTAATGTGAGGGTGGGGAGGGGGTGTTAATGTGAGGGGAGGGTGTGTTAATGTGAGGGGTGTGTTAATGTGAGGGGAGGGGGGGTGTGTTAATTAATGTGAGGGGGGGGAGGGTGTGTTAATGTGAGGGGAGGGTGTGTTAATGTGAGGGGAGGGTGTGTTAATGTGAGGGGGAGGGTGTGTTAATGTGAGGGGGAGGTTAATGTGATGGAGGGAGGGGGTGTTGTTAATGTGTGTGTTAATGTGAGGGGAGGGTGTGTTAATGTGAGGGGAGGGTGTGTTAGGGGATGTACAATGTGAGGGGAGGGAGGGGTTAATGGAGGGGGAGGGTGTGTGAGGGGGGGAGGGTGTGTTAATGGAGGGGAGGGTGTGTTAATGGGAGGGGAGGGTGTTAATGTGAGGGGGAGGGTGTGTTAATGTGAGGGGGAGGGTGTGTTAATGTGCTGCAGGGTTAGCAGGCCTGGACAGGTCGAGGTGACACCCCTCCCTCCCTCTGATTCACACTGCTCAGTTGGCCTGACTTCAATTGGCTGCTGAACTCAAATCAAATTGTATCAGTCACATGCGCCGAATACAACCTTACAGTGAAATGCTTACTGACAAACCCCCTAAACAACAACGCAGTTTCAAAAATAATGATTTAGAATAAGAAATAAAAGGAACAAGTAATTAAAGAGCAGCAGTAAAATAACAATAGCGAGGGTATGTACAAAGGGTAACGGAACAGAGTCAATGTGCGGGGGCACCGGTTAGTCGAGGTAATTGAGGTAATATGTAGCTAGAGTTATTAAAGTGACTATGCACAGATAATAACAGAGAATAGCAGCGGCGTGAAAGAGGAGGTGGGGGGGTTGGGGGGGGGGGGGGCAATGCAAACAGTCTGGGCAGCAATTGAATTAGATGTTAAGGAGTCTTATGGCTTGGGGGTAGAAACTCTACTGGATGAAATACCACAGTGTGACATCACAGCAGCAAGATGTGTGACCTGTTGCCACGAGAAAAGGGCAACCAGTGAAGAACAAACACCATTGTAAATACAACCCATATTTATGTTTATTTATTTTCCCTTTTGTACTTTAACTATTTGTACATCATTACATCACTGTATGACATTTGTAATGTCTTTATTATTTTGAAACTTTTGTAATGTAATGTTTATTGTTAATTTTTATTGGTTACTTCACTGTTGTTTGTATATCTATATCACTTGGTTTGGCAACATTAACATATGTTTCCCATGCCAATAAAGCCCTTAAACTGAAAAATGGAATTAAATTGACATTTTATTGAATTGAGCGACAGAGATGGAAAAACAGAGAGTGTTGGTATATACTATACCTACTATATCTAGACATATATCACAGTGTTGGTATATACTAAAACTAGAGTCAGTAACCTACACAGGACTAGAGTCAGTAACCTACACAGGACTAGAGTCAATAACCTACACAGGACAAGAGTCAGTAACCTACACAGGACTAGAGTCAGTAACCTTCACAGGACTAGAGTCAATAACCTTCACAGGACTAGAGTCAGTAACCTTCACAGGACTAGAGTCGGGAGAGGAGAGGAGGAGAGATGAGATACTAGAGGGGAGAGAAGAGGATATAAGAGAGAAGAGGAGAGAGGACGTGAGATGAGAGGAGAGACGACATAGGAGAGGAGAGAAGGGAGAAGAGATGAGGAGGAGATATGAGGAGGAGAGACGAGATACGAGAGGAGAGAAGGGAGAAGAGATAGGAGACAAAGGAGAGAGATAAAGTGGAGATACGAGGAGGAGAGAGGACATGAGGAGGGGAGATGAGAGGACATGAGGAGGGGAGATGAGAGGAGAGATGAGATACGAGAGGAGAGATAGAAGTGAAAGGAGAGAGATAAAGATGAGATATGAGGAGGAGACGAGGAGGAGAGATGAGATGAGGAGGAGAGAGAGAACGAACCATGCGTGTAGAGGAGCATCACAGCTTCATACAAGCATCAGTGAGCACACAGCTCTGCATTAGGACTAGATGACAGATGGGGTAGACCTACAGTCACAGCTTAGATCTGCATTAGGGAAACAGCTTCGATCTGCATTAGGGAAACAGCTTAGATCTGCATTAGGGAAACAGCTTAGATCTGCATTAGGGAAACAGCTTAGATCTGCATTAGGGAAACAGCTTAGATCTGCATTAGGGAAACAGCTTCGATCTGCATTAGGGAAACAGCTTCGATCTGCATTAGGGAAACAGCTTCGATCTGCATTAGGGAAACAGCTTCGATCTGCATTAGGGAAACAGCTTAGATCTGCATTAGGGAAACAGCTTAGATCTGCATTAGGGAAACAGCTTCGATCTGCATTAGGGAAACAACTTAGATCTGCATTAGGGAAACAGCTTAGATCTGCATTAGGGAAACAGCTTCGATCTGCATTAGGGAAACAGCTTCGATCTGCATTAGGGAAACAGCTTAGATCTGCATTAGGGAAACAGCTTCGATCTGCATTAGGGAAACAACTTAGATCTGCATTAGGGAAACAGCTTAGATCTGCATTAGGGAAGCACAGCAGCAGAATATATCCTTAAGGTGCCTCTCTAGTTATTTATAGAGCATGACAGGGTACATAGTAAAATGATTTAATTAACTCCATTAAAGGGCAGCTGTGAACTATTATACAAATGTTGACTTAACAATGCATACACAGTTGTAGTGCATGCACTTATCTACAGTGGTCAGGATGAGGTAGACTACAGTCATCTACAGTGGTCAGGATGAGGTAGACCTACAGTCATCTACAGTGGTCAGGATGAGGTAGACCTACAGTCATCTACAATGTTCAGGATGAGGTAGACTACAGTCATCTACAGTGGTCAGGATGAGGTAGACTACAGTCATCTACAGTGGTCAGGATGAGGTAGACTACAGTCATCTACAGTGGTCAGGATGAGGTAGACCTACAGTCATCTACAGTGGTCAGGATGAGGTAGACCTACAGTCATCTACAGTGGTCAGGATGAGGTAGACCTACAGTCATCTACAGTGGTCAGGATGAGGTAGACTACAGTCAGCAATAGCAGTGGTCAGGATGAGGTAGACCTACAGTCAGCAATAGCAGTGGTCAGGATGAGGTAGACCTACAGTCATCTACAGTGGTCAGGATGAGGTAGACCTACACACAGGTTCGTTATTCCCATTGTGGAACCGGTTAAACAGCTCTGCCTTCAGGTAACTGCCAAAATAAAGGAACCACTTGAGTTAACGAGGGATACAAAGTATATTGAAAGCAGGTGTGTATCCTGAGTTAAAAAACATCCCAACATACTGAAGGTCTAAAAATTCTGAGCAGGCCATTATTTTGGTTACCATGGCTATGCCCCCAGATGATAACAAAGCCCCCATCCACAGGGCACGAGAGGTCACTGAATGGTTTGATGAGCATGAACATGATGTCACCAGATCTCAACCCAATGGAGAACTTATGAGAGGTTCTGGAGCAGCGCCTGAGACAGTTCTCCACCAACATCAACCAACACATCTGGTGGAAGAATGGTGCTGCATCCCTCCAATAGAGATCCAGACTCTATGCCATGGTGTGTTGAAGCTGTTCTGGCTCGTGGTGGCACAACGCCCTGTTAAAACACTCTATGTTGGTGTTTCCTTTCTTTTGGAAGTTACCCGTAGTTGATGTCATACTTTCAACCCTGCAGTTTTTCCCCTTCTGGCCTGGGAAGAGATAGATTTGTTTGTTTGTTTGTGTGTGTGTGTGTGTGTGTGTGTGTGTGTGTGTGTGTGTGTGTGTGTGTGTGTGTGTGTGTGTGTGTGTGTGTGTGTGTGTGTGTGTGTGTGGATACATTCCACTGCATGCCCCTCTTCCCTCCCAGTTCCAATCTGTTGTTTCAGATACAGACTGACTGTCTCTCTCTGGCCTCTAGGATAGGCCAGTACCTGATGATAATGCTCTCTCTGCCCTCTAGGATAGGCCAGTACCTGATGATAATGCTCTCTCTGGCCTTACTCCCTCTACCACCCTCCCTCTGCGCTCCACAATCTTATCACCATTCCATAGTGTACCGATACCTCTCTCCACCACCCTCCCTGCCCTACAGTGCCCACATCCATCTCTCGCTACTCTACCCCTCACACTCCCATCACAATTCTACAGTGCCAACACTGCCCCTGTCATCCCCCCCATTTGACCTCCCTCCCTCTGCTCCCCACAGCCCCCTATGCCTTGCCCTACAATGCTCAAATTCCACTCTCTGCCCTCCCTCTCGCCCACAGCACCATCACGCTCCCACAGAGCCTTGCCAACAGGTCTGTGTTCCATTAGTGTCTGGCATTCCTCCACTAACTGCACCAGACTGGGTCCTCAACCTCTTTTACACCCAATCAGCTGGGACACAGGGTATCCTTTCCCTTCATTACCCTTCCCTTGCTTTCCTTTCCCTTCTTTCTTACCTTCCTTGCCCTTCCTTCTTTACTTTCCTTATTTCCTTTCCTTCCTTTCCTTTCCTTCCTTTTACTTCTCTCCTTTCCTTCCTTTCCTTTCCTTTCCCTTCCTTCCTTTCCAGTCCTTCCCTTCCTTTCCCTACTTCCTTTCATGTCCTTCCATCTTTCCTTCCTTTCCCTTCCTACCATTCCCTCCTTCCTATCATTCCTTCCTTCCTTCCTTCCTATCATTCCTTCCTTCCTTCCTATCATTCCTTCCTTCCTTCCTTCTCTCTCTCCTTTCCTTTCTTCCCTTTCACTTCTTTCCCTTCCATTTATTTCCCTCCTTCCTTCATTTCCCTTCCTTTTCCTTCTTTCCTTTCCTTCCTTCCTTTCATTTCCTTCATTCTGTCTTTCCTTCCTTTCCTTTGATTTCCTTTCCTAATGTTGATTATATGTCACAGAGCAGAGAGCACAACCTGAGCTGGGCTGGTGATAGGCTAGAAAGTTACAGAGACACAACCTGAGCTGGGCTGGGGATAGGCTAGAAAGTTACAGAGACACAACCTGAGCTGGGCTGGGGATAGGCTAGAAAGTTACAGAGACACAACCTGAGCTGGGCTGGTGATAGGCTAGAAGGCCGACGAGTCTGTCGTGTCTGTCAAATCAAATCAAAGTATTTTGTCACGTGCGCCGAATACAACAGACCTTAGAGTGAAATGCTTACAGGCTCTAACCAATAGTGCAATAAAAGGTATTAGGTGAACAATAGGTAGGTAAAGAAATAAAACAACAGTAAAAAGACTGTAGAGAGGCTATATACAGTAGAGAGGCTACATACAGTAGAGAGGCTATATACAGTAGAGAGGCTACATACAGTAGAGAGGCTATATACAGTAGAGAGGCTACATACAGTAGAGAGGCTATATACAGTAGAGAGGCTACATACAGTAGAGAGGCTATATAGAGTAGAGGCTATATACAGTAGAGAGGCTATATACAGTAGAGAGGCTATATACAGTAGAGAGGCTATATACAGTAGAGAGGCTACATACAGTAGAGAGGCTATATACAGTAGAGAGGCTATATACAGTAGAGAGGCTATATACAGTAGAGAGGCTACATACAGTAGTGAGGCTATATACAGTAGAGAGGCTACATACAGACACCGTTTAGTCAGGCTGATTGAGGTAGTATCTACAGTACATGTAGATATGGTTAAAGTGACTCTGCATATATGATGAACAGAGAGTAACAGTAGCGTAAAAAGAGGGGTTGGTGGGTGGTGGGACACAATGCAGATAGCCCGGTTAGCCAATGTGCGGAAGCACTGGTTGGTCGGGCCATTGAGTAGTATGTACATGAATGTATAGTTTAAGTGACTATGCATAGAAGATAAACAGAGAGTAGCAGCAGTGTAAAAGAGGGGATTGGAGGGGAACACAATGCAGATAGTCTGGGTAACCATTTGATTACCTGTTCAGGAGTCTTATGGCTTGGGGGGTAAAAACTGTTGAGAAGCCTTTTTGTCGTCTGTCTGACTGTTTGTCTGTCTGTAAGTCATGTCAGTCTGTCTATCGTGTCTGTCTGTCGTGTCAGTCTGTCTGTCTGTCGTGTCAGTCTGTCTGTCTGTCGTGTCAGTCTGTCTGTCTGTCGTGTCAGTCTGTCTGTCTGTCGTGTGAGTCTGTCTGTCGTGTTAGTCTGTCTGTCGTGTGAGTCTGTCTGTCGTGTCAGTCTGTCTGTCGTGTCTGTCAGTCTGTCGTGTCAGTCTGTCTGTCGTGTCAGTCTGTCTATCGTGTCTGTCTGTCTATCGTGTCTGTCTGTCGTGTCAGTCTGTCTGTCGTGTCAGTCTGTCTGTCGTGTTAGTCTGTCTGTCGTGTGAGTCTGTCATGTGAGTCTGTCTGTCGTGTCAGTCTGTCTGTCGTGTTAGTCTGTCTGTCGTGTGAGTCTGTCATGTGAGTCTGTCTGTCGTGTCAGTCTGTCTGTCGTGTCAATCTGTCTGTCGTGTCAGTCTGTCTGTCGTGTCAGTCTGTCTGTCTGTCGTGTTAGTCTGTCTGTCGTGTCAGTCTGTCTGTCTGTCGTGTCAGTCTGTCTGTCTGTCTATCTGTCGTGTCAGTCTGTCTGTCTGTCGTGTCAGTCTGTCTGTCGTGTCAGTCTGTCATCACAACAAGAAGGGGAGTCTGAGGGAGGGATGGTCTGTCAGGGGAGTCTGTGGAAGAGTGACCAAGTCTGTATGTTAGTCTGTCTGTGTCTGTCAGTCTGTCTGTGTCGTGTCAAACCTATAATCTTCTGTCGTGCAGTGATCCCATAGCAGTCTGTCTGTCTCTGTCACTCAGGAAGTCTGTCTGTCTGTCGTGAACAGTCTGTGATGACTCAGTCTGTCTGTCTGTCGTGTCAGTCTGTCTGTCGTGTCAGTCTGTCATCACAACAAGAAGGGAGGGAGGGAGGGATGGAGGCAGGGGAGAGATGGAAGAGTGACCAAGCCAATTATTTTCACCTATGGCATCTGTCTGTGCTAGGAAACCTATAATCCTCATTCTCTCTAAGCACCATGCCTCATTCTCCCTCCATGCCTCATTCTCCCACCATGCCTCATTCTCCCCCATGCCTCATTCTCCCACCATGCCTCATTCTCCATGCCTCATTCTCCGACCATGCCTCATTCTCCGACCATGCCTCATTCTCCCACCATGCCTCATTCTCCGACCATGCCTCATTCTCCCACCATGCCTCATTCTCCCCCATGCCTCATTCTCCCCCCATGCCTCATTCTCCCCCATGCCTCATTCTCCCCATGCCTCATTCTCCCCCATGCCTCATTCTCCCACCATGCCTCATTCTCCCCATGCCTCATTCTCCCACCATGCCTCATTCTCCCCCCATGCCTCATTCTCCCCCCATGCCTCATTCTCCCCCCATGCCTCATTCTCCCCCCATGCCTCATTCTCCCACCATGCCTCATTCTCCCCCATGCCTCATTCTCCCCCCATGCCTCATTCTCCCACCATGCCTCATTCTCCCACCATGCCTCATTCTCCCCCCATGCCTCACCATGCCTCATTCTCCCCCATGCCTCATTCTCCCCCATGCCTCATTCTCCCCCATGCCTCATTCTCCCCCATGCCTCATTCTCCCCCATGCCTCATTCTCCCACCATGCCTCATTCCATCCCCCATGCCTCATTCTCCCCCATGCCTCATTCTCCCCCCATGCCTCATTCTCCCATTCTCCACCATGCCCTCATTCTCCCACCATGCCTCATTCTCCCCCATGCCTCATTCTCCCCCATGCCTCATTCATTCTCTGCCCATTCTCCCCCATGCCTCATTCTCCCCATTCTCCCACCATGCCTCATGCCTCATTCTCCCCATGCCTCATTCTGCCCCCCATGCCTCCTCATTCTCCCCCATGCCTCATTCTCCCCCATGCCTCATTCTCCCACCATGCCTCATTCTCCCACCATGCCTCATTCTCCCCCATGCCTCATTCTCCCCCATGCCTCATTCTCCCCCATGCCTCACCATGCCTCATTCTCCCCCATGCCTTATTCTCCCACCATGCCTCATTCTCCCCCATGCCTCATTCTCCCACCATGCATCATTCTCCCTCCATGCCTTATTCTCCCCCATGCCTCATTCTCCCCCATGCCTCATTCTCCCACCATGCCTCATTCTCCCCCCATGCCTCATTCTCCCCCATGCCTCATTCTCCCCCATGCCTCATTCTCCCATGCCTCATTCTCCCCCATGCCTCATTCTCCCCCATGCCTTATTCTCATTCTCCCCCATGCCTCATTCTCCCCCCATGCCTCATTCTCCCACCATGCCTTCATTCTCCCCCATGCCTTATTCCCATGCCTTATTCTCCCCCCATGCCCCCCACAGCTGCAGTGTATATGCCCCCCAGGGCAGTAAACAGGGGCAGTACAGGGTCAGGTCCAGGGTATATACAGGGTCAGTATCAGGGTATATACAGGGTCAGTATCAGGGTCAGTTCCAGGGCCAGTATCAGAGTCAGTACCAGGGTATATACTATGTCAGTACCAGGGTCAGCTACAGTGTATAAACAGGGTCAGTTCCAGGGTCAGTACCAGGGTCACTACCAGGGTATATACCGGGTCAGTATCAGGGTCACTACCAGGGTATATACCGGGTCAGTATCAGGGTCAGTACCAGGGTATATACTATGTCAGTATCAGGGTCAGCTACAGTGTATAAACAGGGTCAGTTCCCGGGTCAGTACCAGGGTATTAACAGGGTCAGTACCAGGGTATATACTGGGTCAGTATCAGGGTATATACCGGGTCAGTATTAGGGTCAGCTACAGTGTATATACAGGGTCAGTATCAGGGTATATACAGGGTCAGTATCAGGGTATATACAGGGTCAGTATCAGGGTATATACAGGGTCAGTATCAGGGTATATACAGGGTCAGTACCAGGGTCAGTATCAGGGTCAGTATCAGGGTATATACAGGGTCAGTATCAGGGTATATACAGGGTCAGTATCAGGGTATATACAGGGTCAGTATCAGGGTATATACAGGGTCAGTACAAGGGTATAAACAGGGTCAGTACCAGAGTATATACAGGGTCAGTATCAGGGTATATACAGGGTCAGTATTAGGGTCAGCTACAGTGTATATATAGGGTCAGTATCAGGGTATATACAGGGTCAGTATCAGGGTATATACAGGGTCAGTATCGGGGTATGTACAGGGTCAGTACCAGGGTCAGTATCAGGGTCAGTACCAGGGTATATACAGGGTCAGTATCAGGGTCAGTACCAGGGTATATACAGGGTCAGTACCAGGGTCAGTACCAGGGTATATACAGGGTCAGCTCCAGGGTCAGTATCAGGGTCAGTACCAGGGTATATACAGGGTCAGTATCAGGGTCAGTACCAGGGTATATACAGGGTCAGTACCAGGGTATATACAGGGTCAGCTCCAGGGTCAGTATCAGGGTCAGTACCAGGGTATATACAGGGTCAGTATTAGGGTATATACAGGGTCAGTATTAGGGTCAGCTACAGTGTATATACAGGGTCAGTATCAGGGTATATACAGGGTCAGTATCAGGGTATATACAGGGTCAGTATCAGGGTATATACAGGGTCAGTAGCAGGGTCAGTACCAGGGTATATACAGGGTCAGCTCCAGGGTCAGTATCAGGGTCAGTACCAGGGTATATACAGCGTCAGCTCCAGGGTCAGTACCAGGGTCAGCTCCAGGACCATATTTCCAATTCGTTCTCCTTATTCCATACAGTTGGAAACCAAAATGACACCCTATTCCCTATGTCGTGCACTACTTTTAACCAGAGCCCTATGGGTAGCAGTGCACTATATAGGGATATAGGGTGCCATTTAGGACACACACAGACGATCTCAAATCCACTGCATAAATATCTCTTCTTCTGTTAGAATTATCTCAGTCTGAAAGAACAGACGAGTCCACAGCAGCACAAAGACGGGCTTTATTCACTGACGCGCATATCATACCCATCCAACACATTCCTTTAATAAAGTCTTTGTTATCATATTACACACTATTCAGTATTACAGAATAGAAATGTCTTTATTATAGTTTGACCAGGGCCCTATAAGGAGTCATATTACACACTATTTAGTAATGTCTTTATTATAGTCTAAGGTGTAAGGTGGCATTTGGAACACATCCATTTTGGATCTTGTCAATAAGAGCACATGGAGACCTCCTCAGTCCTTACTGAGGTATCGGAAGGTATTGTCAATAAGAGCACGTGGAGACCTCCTCAGTCCTTACTAAGGTATCGGAAGGTATTGTCAATAAGAGCACATGGAGACCTCCTCAGTCCTTACTAAGGTATCGGAAGGTATTGTCAATAAGAGCACGTGGAGACCTCCTCAGTCCTTACTAAGGTATCGGAAGGTATTGTCAATAAGAGCACGTGGAGACCTCCTCAGTCCTTACTGAGGTATCGGCAGGTATTGTCAATAAGAGCACGTGGAGACCTCCTCAGTCCTTGCTACGGTATCGGAAGGTATTGTCAATAAGAGCACATGGAGACCTCCTCAGTCCTTGCTACGGTATCGGAAGGTATTGTCAATAAGAGCACATGGAGACCTCCTCAGTCCTTGCTACGGTATCGGAAGGTATTGTCAATAAGAGCACATGGAGACCTCCTCAGTCCTTACTGAGGTATCGGCAGGTATTGTCAATAAGAGCACGTGGAGACCTCCTCAGTCCTTACTGAGGTATTGACAGGTATTGTCAATAAGAGCACATGGAGACCTCCTCAGTCCTTACTAAGGTATCGGCAGGTATTGTCAATAAGAGCACGTGGAGACCTCCTCAGTCCTTACTGAGGTATCGGCAGGTATTGTCAATAAGAGCACGTGGAGACCTCCTCAGTCCTTACTGAGGTATCAGCAGGTATTGTCAATAAGAGCACATGGAGACCTCCTCAGTCCTTGCTACGGTATCGGAAGGTATTGTCAATAAGAGCACGTGGAGACCTCCTCAGTCCTTGCTACGGTATCGGAAGGTATTGTCAATAAGAGCACGTGGAGACCTCCTCAGTCCTTACTGAGGTATCGGCAGGTATTGTCAATAAGAGCACGTGGAGACCTCCTCAGTCCTTACTAAGGTGTCGGCAGGTATTGTGAATAAGAGCACCTGGAGACCTCCTCAGTCCTTACTAAGGTGTCGGCAGGTATTGTCAATAAGAGCACGTGGAGACCTCCTCAGTCCTTACTAAGGTATCGGCAGGTATTGTCAATAAGAGCACATAGAAACCTCCTCAGTCCTTACTGAGGTATCGGCAGGTATTGTCAGGGATAAACTCTAATTGTAAACTGGGTTGTTTGAGCCCTGAATGCTGATTGGCTGATAGCCACGGTATATCAGATATAATTTGACATAAGCAATAAGGCACCTCAGGATTTTGTAGTATATGGCCAATATACCACGGTTAAGGGCTGCTAAGGTACCCCACCTAACAACAGCCCTTCGCCATGGTATATTGGACATACTCCTCCCCCCTCGAGCATTATTCCTTTATTAATTAACCAACACTGATGGTGATTCTCATTGGATTACAGGATTCAGTGTTGTCTGGTTGTAAACACTGATGGGGAGATTTGATCCCTTCATCACCCAGACCATCACCTCATCCTGTATTCTCCCTCTCCTCCTGTATTCTCCCTCTCCTCCTGTATTCACCCTCTCTCCCTCTCCCTCTCCCTCTCCTCCTGTATTCACTCTCTCCCTCCCTCCCTCCCTCTCTCCCTCCCTCCTCCCTCCCTCCCCTCTCTCTCTCTCTCTCCCTCTCTCCCTCCCTCCCTCTCCCTCTCTCCCTCCCTCCCTCTCCCTCTCTCCCTCTCCCTCTCTCCTCTCCCTCCCCTCCCTCCCTCCCTCCCTCTCCCTCTCCCTCCCTCCCTCCCCTCTCTCCCTCCCTCCCCCCTCCCTCCCTCCCTCTCCCTCCTCTCCCTCCCTCCCTCCCTCCCTCCCCTCTCCCTCTCTCTCCCTCTCTCCCTCCCTCCCTCTCTCTCTCTCCCTCTCCCTCTCCCTCTCTCTCTCTCTCCCTCCCTCCCTCTCTCTCTCCCTCCCTCCCTCTCTCTCTCCATCTCTCCCTCTCTCCCTCTCTCCCTCCCTCCCTCTCTCTCCTCCCTCCCTCCCTCTCCCTCTCTCCCTCCCTCCCTCCCTCTCTCCCTCCCTCCCTCCCTCTCTCCCTCCCTCCCTCTCTCTCTCTCTCTCCCTCTATCTCTCTCTCTCCCTCTCTCCCTCCCTCGCTCCCTCAGCTCTTTAAATCTCACTTAACATCTGGCCTCTCTACAAAATGGCCCCAAAGTGAGAGGCAACAGCAGACCAGCCAATCGCAGACCAGCCAATCCCCCTGCTACAGCACTAACATGGACCCGGCCCATTACCTCACTACAGCACTAACATGGACCCGGCCCATTACCCCACTACAGCACTAACATGGACCCGGCCCATTACCCCACTACAGCACTAACATGGACCTGGCCCATTACCCCACTACAGCACTAACATGGACCAGGCCCATTACCCCCCACTACAGCACTAACATGGACCCTGCCCATTACCCCACTACAGCACTAACATGGACCAGGCCCATTACCCCACTACAGCACTAACATGGACCCGGCCATTACCCCACTACAGCACTAACATGGACCCGGCCATTACCCCACTACAGCACTAACATGGACCCGGCCCATTACCCCACTACAGCACTAACATGGACCCGGCCCATTACCCCACTACAGCACTAACATGGACCCGGCCCATTACCCCACTACAGCACTAACATGGACCCGGCCATTACCCCACTACAGCACTAACATGGACCCGGCCCATTACCCCACTACAGCACTAACATGGACCCGGCCATTACCCCACTACAGCACTAACATGGACCAGGCCCATTACCCCACTACAGCACTAACATGGACCCGGCCATTACCCCACTACAGCACTAACATGGACCCGGCCATTACCCCACTACAGCACTAACATGGACCCGGCCCATTACCCCCCACTACAGCACTAACATGGACCCGGCCCATTACCCCACTACAGCACTAACATGGACCCGGCCATTACCCCACTACAGCACTAACATGGACCCGGCCCATTACCCCACTATAGCACTAACATGGACCAGGCCCATTACCCCCCACTACAGCACTAACATGGACCCGGCCATTACCCCACTACAGAACTAACATGGACCCGGCCCATTACCCCACTACAGCACTAACATGGACCCGGCCATTACCCCACTACAGAACTAACATGGACCCGGCCCAATCATTCTATGCTGATCTTTCAGCTCTATTTCCCCTGTGTGTACCTGAGGGGAAACATGACACACATACCTACGTGCTGGAAGTACACACACACACTGGCCTACTTCAGTATTTATTCTTTTGCATACGCTGCAAGTGTAATGGCACACCTGGAGGATAGAACACATCAATTATCAACTACAGATCAAATCAAATGCAAGCATGCAAACATGCTTCCTCAGGGATGACCTCAGGGATGACCTCAGGGATGACCTCAGGAATGACCTCAGGGATGACCTCAGGGATGACCTCAGGAATGACAATCATTTCATCTGCATGGGAAGTAGTTGAAGTCTCGTGTGACCACTCGCTAGCTGGGTTCTCTCTCTCAATGATGGATATTTTCCGAGGGAGGAGAGAGGATCAGAGAGGGAGGAGAGGAGGAGGAGAGAGGGAGGAGAGGAGGAGGAGAGAGGGAGGAGAGGAGAGAGGGAGGAGAGAGGGAGGAGAGGGGGGGGAGCTCCATGACACTTGTCAGTGTCCCAAATGGCACCCTATTCCCTTTTATAGTGCACTACTGTTGACCAATCACTACTTCCATATAGTGCACTAAATAGGGAACAGGGTGACATTAGGGATGCACAGCATCAATGAGAGGCCCTGCCCCTGTGCATCAGCATCAATCCCTCTGGCCTGCCCCTGTGCATCAGCATCAATCCCTCTGACCTTTCCCTGTGCATCAGCATCCATCCCACTGGCCTGCTCCTGTGCATCAGCATCCATCTCTCTGGCCTGCCCCTGTGCATCAGCATCAATCCCTCTGACCTGTCCCTGTGCATCAGCATCAATCCCTCTGGCCTGCCCCTGTGCATCAGCATCAATCCCTCTGGCCTGCCCCTGTACATCAGCATCAATCCCTCTGACCTGTCCCTGTGCATCAGCATCAATCCCTCTGGCCTGCCCCTGTGCATCAGCATCAATCCCTCTGGCCTGCTCCTGTGCATCAGCATCAATCCCTCTGGCCTGCCCCTGTGCATCAGCATCAATCCCTCTGGCGTGCCCCTGTACATCAGCATTCATCTCTCTGGCCTGCACCTGTGCATCAGCATCCATCCCACTGGCCTGCTCCTGTGCATCAGCATCAATCTCTGGCCTGCCCCTGTGCATCAGCATCAATCCCTCTGGCCTGCTCCTGTGCATCATCATTCATCCCTCAGGCCTGCCCATGTACATCAGCATTCATCCCTCAGGCCTGCCCATGTACATCAGCATTCATCTCTCTGGCCTGCCCCTGTACATCATCATTCATCCCTCTGGCCTGCTCCTGTGCATCAGCATCCATCCATCTGAACTGCCCCTGTGCATCAGCATCCATCCCACTGGCCTGCTCCTGTGCATCAGCATCCATCCCTCTGAACTGCCCCTGTACATCATCATTCATCCCTCTGGCCTGCTCCTGTGCATCAGCATCAATCTCTCTGGCCTGCCCCTGTACATCAGCATCAATCCCTCTGGCCTGCCCCTGTGCATCAGCATCAATCCCTCTGGCCTGCTCCTGTGCATCAGCATCAATCCCTCTGGCGTGCCCCTGTACATCAGCATTCATCTCTCTGGCCTGCCCCTGTACATCAGCATTCATCCCTCTGGCCTGCCCCTGTGCATCAGCATCCATCCCACTGGCCTGCTCCTGTGCATCAGCATCCATCTCTCTGGCCTGCCCCTGTGCATCAGCATCAATCCCTCTGGCCTGCCCCTGTACATCAGCATCAATCCCTCTGGCCTGCCCCTGTGCATCAGCATCAATCCCTCTGGCCTGCTCCTGTGCATCAGTATTCATCTCTCTGGCCTGCCCCTGTGCATCAGCATCAATCCCTCTGGCCTGCTCCTGTGCATCAGCATCAATCCCTCAGGCCTGCCCATGTACATCAGCATTCATCTCTCTGGCCTGCCCCTGTACATCAGTATTCATCTCTCTGGCCTGCCCCCGTACATCAACATTCATCCCTCTGGCCTGCCCCTGTGCATCAGCATCCATCCCACTGGCCTGCTCCTGTGCATCAGCATCCATCCCTCTGAACTGCCCCTGTACATCAGCATCCATCTCTCTGGCCTGCCCCTGTGCATCAGCATCCATCCCACTGGCCTGCTCCTGTGCATCAGCATCCATCTCTCTGAACTGCCCCTGTACATCAGCATCCTTCTCTCTGGCCTGCTCCTGTGCATCAGCATCCGTCCCTCTGAACTGCCCCTGTACATCAGCATCCATCTCTATGGCCTGCCCCTGTGCATCAGCATCAATCTCTCTGGCCTGCCCCTGTACATCAGCATTCATCTCTCTGGCCTGCCCCTGTACATCAGCATTCATCCCTCTGGCCTGCCCCTGTGCATCAGCATCCATCTCTCTGGCCTGCCCTGTGCATCAGCATCAATCCCTCTGGCCTGCCTGTGCATCCCATGTGCATCAGCATCAATCCCTCTGGCCTGCTCCTGTGCATCAGCATCAATCCCTCTGGCCTGCCCCTGCATCAGCATCAGCATTCATCTCTCTGGCCTGCCCCTGTGCATCAGCATCAGCATCATCCCTCTGGCCTGCTCCTGTGCATCAGCATGCATGGCCTGCCCCTGTGCATCAGCATTCCTCTGGCCTCTCTGGCCCTGTACATCAACATTCATCCTCCTGCCCTCCTGCCCCTGCATCAGCATTCATCCCTCTGGCCTGCTCCTGTGCATCAGCATCAGCATCATCCTCTGGCCTGCCCCCTCAGCCCCTGTGCATCAGCATCAATCCCTCTGGCCTGCCCCTGTGCATCAGCATCAATCTCTCTGCCTGCCCCTGTGCATCAGCATCAATCCCTCTGGCCTGCTCCTGTGCATCAGCATCAATCCCTCTGGCCTGCCCCTGTGCATCAGCATCATCCCTCTGGCCTGCCCCTGTACATCAGCATTCATCAATCCCTCTGGCCTGCCCCTGTGCATCAGCATTCATCCCTCTGGCCTCTGGCCTGCCCCTGTGCATCAGCATCAATCCCTCTGGCCTGCCCCTGTGCATCAATCCCTCTGGCCTGCCCCTGTCAAGCATTCATCTCTGGCCTCTGCATCATTCCCTCTGGCCTGCTCCTGTGCATCAGCATCCATCTCTCTGGCCCTGGCCTGCCCCTGTACATCAGCATCCATCTCTCTGGCCTGCCCCTGTGCATCAGCATCAATCCATCTGGCCTGCCCCTGTGCATCAATCAATCCCTCTGGCCTGCTCCTGTGCATCAGCATCCATCATCATTCATCCATCCCTCTGGCCTGCCCCTGTGTACATCAGCATTCATCTGGCCTCTGGCATCAGCATCAATCCCCTGACCTGTCCCTGTGCATCAGCATCATCCCTCTGGCCTGCCCCTGTGCATCAGCATCAATCCCTCTGGCCTGCCCCTGTGCATCAGCATCAATCCCTCTGGCCTGCCCCTGTGCATCAGCATCAATCCCTCTGGCCTGCTCCTGTGCATCAGCATCAATCCCTCTGGCGTGCTCCTGTACATCAGCATTCATCTCTCTGGCCTGCACCTGTACATCAGCATTCATCCCTCTGGCCTGCCCCTGTGCATCAGCATCCGTCCCACTGGCCTGCTCCTGTGCATCAGCATCAATCTCTGGCCTGCCCCTGTGCATCAGCATCAATCCCTCTGGCCTGCTCCTGTGCATCATCATTCATCCCTCTGGCCTGCCCATGTGCATCAGCATTCATCAGGCCTGCCCTGTACATCAGCATTCTGCTCTGGCCTGTGCATCATCATCCATCCCTCTGGCCTGCTCCTGTGCATCAGCATCCATCCCTCTGACTGCCCCTGTGCATCAGCATCCATCCCACTGGCCTGCTCCTGTGCATCAGCATCCATCCCTCTGAACTGCCCCTGTACATCATCATTCATCCCTCTGGCCTGCTCCTGTGCATCAGCATCAATCTCTCTGGCCTGCCCCTGTACATCAGCATCAATCCCTCTGGCCTGCCCCTGTGCATCAGCATCAATCCCTCTGGCCTGCTCCTGTGCATCAGCATCAATCCCTCTGGCGTGCCCCTGTACATCAGCATTCATCTCTCTGGCCTGCCCCTGTACATCAGCATTCATCCCTCTGGCCTGCCCCTGTGCATCAGCATCCATCCCACTGACCTGCTCCTGTGCATCAGCATCCATCTCTCTGGCCTGCCCCTGTGCATCAGCATCAATCCCTCTGACCTGTCCCTGTGCATCAGCATCAATCCCTCTGGCCTGCCCCTGTACATCAGCATCAATCCCTCTGGCCTGCCCCTGTGCATCAGCATCAATCACTCTGGCCTGCTCCTGTGCATCAGTATTCATCTCTCTGGCCTGCCCCTGTGCATCAGCATCAATCCCTCTGGCCTGCCCCTGTGCATCAGCATCAATCCCTCTGGCCTGCTCCTGTGCATCAGCATCAATCCCTCAGGCCTGCCCATGTACATCAGCATTCATCCCTCTGGCCTGCCCCTGTGCATCAGCATCCATCTCTCTGGCCTGCCCCTGTGCATCAGCATCCATCCCACTGGCCTGCTCCTGTGCATCAGCATCCATCCCTCTGAACTGCCCTGTGCATCAGCATCATCCCTCTGGCCTGCCCCTGTGCATCAGCATTCATCTCTCTGGCCTGCCCCTGTACATCAGCATTCATCCCTCTGGCCTGCCCTGTGCATCAGCATCAATCTCTCTGGCCTGCCCCTGTGCATCAGCATCAATCCCTCTGGCCTGCCCCTGTGCATCAGCATCAATCCCTCTGGCCTGCTCCTGTGCATCAGCATCAATCCCTCTGGCCTGCCCCTGTGCATCAGCATCAATCCCTCTGGCCTGCTCCTGTGCATCAGCATCAATCCCTCTGGCCTGCCCCTGTGCATCAGCATTCATCTTTCTGGCCTGCCCCTGTACATCAGCATTCATCCCTCTGGCCTGCTCCTGTGCATCAGCATCAATCCCTCTGGCCTGCCCCTGTGCATCAGCATTCATCTCTCTGGCCTGCTCCTGTGCATCAGCATCAATCCCTCTGGCCTGCCCCTGTGCATCTGCATTAATCTCTCTGGCCTGCCAATGTACATCAACATTCATCTCTCTGGCCTGCTCCTGTGCATCAGCATTCATCTCTCTGGCCTGCCCCTGTACATCAGCATTCATCCCTCTGGCCTGCCCCTGTGTATCAGCATCAATCCCTCTGGCCTGCCCCTGTGTATCAGCATCAATCCCTCTGAACTGCCCCTGTACATCAGCATCCATCTCTCTGGCTTGCCCCTGTACATCAGCATTCATCCCTCTGGCCTGCCCCTGTGTATCAGCATCAATCCCTCTGGCCTGCCCCTGTGTATCAGCATCATTCCCTCTGGCCTGCTCCTGTGCATCAGCATCCATCTCTCTGGCTTGCCCCTGTGCATCAGCATCAATCCCACTGGCCTGCCTCTGTACATCAGCATCCATCTCTCTGGCCTGCCCCTGTGCATCAGCATCAATCCCTCTGGCCTGCCCCTGTGCATCAGCATCAATCCCTCTGGCCTGCCCCTGTGCATCAGCATCAATCCCTCTGGCCTGCTCCTGTGCATCAGCATCCATCTCTCTGGCCTGCCCCTGTACATCAGCATTCATCCCTCTGGCCTGCCCCTGTGCATCAGCATCAATCCCTCTGGCCTGCCCCTGTACATCAGCATTCATCTCTCTGGCCTGCCCCTGTACATCAGCATTCATCCCTCTGGCCTGCCCCTGTGCATCAGCATTCATCTCTCTGGCCTGCCCCTGTACATCAGCATTCATCCCTCTGGCCTGCCCCTGTACATCAGCATTCATCTCTCTGGCCTGCCCCTGTACATCAGCATTCATCTCTCTGGCCTGCCCCTGTACATCAGCATTCATCTCTCTGGCCTGCCCCTGTACATCATCATTCATCCCTCTGGCCTGCTCCTGTGCATCAGCATCAATCTCTCTGGCCTGCCCCTGTACATCAGCATCAATCCCTCTGGCCTGCCCCTGCATCAGCATCAATCCATCAGCCTGCTCCTGTGCATCAGCATCAATCCCTCTGGCGTGCCCCTGTACATCAGCATTCATCTCTCTGGCCTGCCCCTGTACATCAGCATTCATCCCTCTGGCCTGCCCCTGTGCATCAGCATCCATCCCACTGACCTGCTCCTGTGCATCAGCATCCATCTCTCTGGCCTGCCCCTGTGCATCAGCATCAATCCCTCTGACCTGTCCCTGTGCATCAGCATCAATCCCTCTGGCCTGCCCCTGTACATCAGCATCAATCCCTCTGGCCTGCCCCTGTGCATCAGCATCAATCACTCTGGCCTGCTCCTGTGCATCAGTATTCATCTCTCTGGCCTGCCCCTGTGCATCAGCATCAATCCCTCTGGCCTGCCCCTGTGCATCAGCATCAATCCCTCTGGCCTGCTCCTGTGCATCAGCATCAATCCCTCAGGCCTGCCCATGTACATCAGCATTCATCTCTCTGAACTGCCCCTGTACATCAGCATCCATCTCTCTGGCCTGCCCCTGTGCATCAGCATCCATCCCACTGGCCTGCTCCTGTGCATCAGCATCCATCCCTCTGAACTGCCCTGTGCATCAGCATCAATCTCTCTGGCCTGCCCCTGTACATCAGCATTCATCTCTCTGGCCTGCCCCTGTACATCAGCATTCATCCCTCTGGCCTGCCCCTGTGCATCAGCATCCA
The DNA here is from genome assembly GCF_034236695.1 of Oncorhynchus nerka. Classification (NCBI taxonomy): domain Eukaryota; kingdom Metazoa; phylum Chordata; class Actinopteri; order Salmoniformes; family Salmonidae; genus Oncorhynchus; species Oncorhynchus nerka. The sequence continues at coordinate 365,708 of NC_088406.1, forward strand.
TCTCTCTGGCCTGCCCCTGTGCATCAGCATCAATCCCTCTGGCCTGCCCCTGTGCATCAGCATCAATCCCTCTGGCCTGCTCCTGTGCATCAGCATCAATCCCTCTGGCCTGCCCCTGTGCATCAGCATCAATCCCTCTGGCCTGCTCCTGTGCATCAGCATCAATCCCTCTGGCCTGCCCCTGTGCATCAGCATTCATCTTTCTGGCCTGCCCCTGTACATCAGCATTCATCCCTCTGGCCTGCTCCTGTGCATCAGCATCAATCCCTCTGGCCTGCCCCTGTGTGCATTCATCTGTGCATTCAATCTCTCTGGCCTGCTCCTGTGCATCAGCATCAATCCCTCTGGCCTGCCCCTGTGCATCTGCATTAATCTCTCTGGCCTGCCAATGTACATCAACATTCATCTCTCTGGCCTGCTCCTGTGCATCAGCATTCATCTCTCTGGCCTGCCCCTGTACATCAGCATTCATCCCTCTGGCCTGCCCCTGTGTATCAGCATCAATCCCTCTGGCCTGCCCCTGTGTATCAGCATCAATCCCTCTGAACTGCCCCTGTACATCAGCATCCATCTCTCTGGCTTGCCCCTGTACATCAGCATTCATCCCTCTGGCCTGCCCCTGTGTATCAGCATCAATCCCTCTGGCCTGCCCCTGTGTATCAGCATCATTCCCTCTGGCCTGCTCCTGTGCATCAGCATCCATCTCTCTGGCTTGCCCCTGTGCATCAGCATCAATCCCACTGGCCTGCCTCTGTACATCAGCATCCATCTCTCTGGCCTGCCCCTGTGCATCAGCATCAATCCCTCTGGCCTGCCCCTGTGCATCAGCATCAATCCCTCTGGCCTGCCCCTGTGCATCAGCATCAATCCCTCTGGCCTGCTCCTGTGCATCAGCATCCATCTCTCTGGCCTGCACCTGTACATCAGCATCCATCCCTCTGGCCTGCCCCTGTGCATCAGCATCAATCCCTCTGGCCTGCCCCTGTACATCAGCATTCATCTCTCTGGCCTGCCCCTGTACATCAGCATTCATCCCTCTGGCCTGCCCCTGTGCATCAGCATTCATCTCTCTGGCCTGCCCCTGTACATCAGCATTCATCCCTCTGGCCTGCCCCTGTACATCAGCATTCATCTCTCTGGCCTGCCCCTGTACATCAGCATTCATCTCTCTGGCCTGCCCCTGTACATCAGCATTCATCTCTCTGGCCTGCCCCTGTACATCAGCATTCATCTCTCTGGTTGCCCCTGTACATCAGCATTCATCTCTCTGGCCTGCCCCTGTACATCAGCATTCATCTCTCTGGCCTCCCCCTGTACATCAGCATTCATCTCTCTGGCCTGCCCCTGTACATCAGCATTCATCTCTCTGGCCTGCCCCTGTACATCAACATTCATCTCTCTGGCCTGCTCCTTTACATCAGCATTCATCTCTCTGGCCTGCCCCTGTACATCAGCATTCATCTCTCTGGCCTGCCCCTGTACATCAGCATTCATCTCTCTCGCCTGCCCCTGTACATCAGCATTCATCTCTCTGGCCTACCCCTGTACATCAGCATTCATCTCTCTGGCCTGCCCCTGTACATCAGCATTCATCTCTCTGGCCTGCCCCTGTACATCAGCATTCATCCCTCTGGCCTACCCCTGTGCATCAGCATTCATCTCCCCGGCCTGCCCCTGTACATCAGCATTCATCTCTCTGGCCTGCCCCTGTACATCAGCATTCATCTCTCTGGCCTGTCCCTGTACATCAGCATTCATCCCTCTGGCCTGCCCCTGTACATCAGCATTCATCCCTCTGGCCTGCCCCTGTGCATCAGCATCCATCCCACTGGCCTGCCCCTGTACATCAGCATTCATCTCCCCGGCCTGCCCCTGTACATCAGCATTCATCTCTCTGGCCTGCCCCTGTACATCAGCATTCATCCCTCTGGCCTGCCCCTGTACATCAGCATTCATCTCTCTGGCCTGCCCCTGTACATCAGCATTCATCCCTCTGGCCTGCCCCTGTACATCAGCATTCATCTCCCCGGCCTGCCCCTGTACATCAGCATTCATCTCTCTGGCCTGCCCCTGTACATCAGCATTCATCCCTCTGGCCTGCCCCTGTACATCAGCATTCATCCCTCTGGCCTGCCCCTGTGCATCAGCATCAATTAAACACAACAACAAACAGTGAATCTCTTATGTATTTTAAAAGACCAAAACAAAATCAAGAGACAAATAAATAAATACATATCCCTCCTCTCTCTCTCCCTGCCTGGCTGGCTGCTGAGTTGTGTAATGAATTGTCTCCCTCTTTGAATGGAGAGACAGAGGCTGGGCACCCTGTCAACGGCTGGCCATGCCTTCCTCCTGGCTACTCCAACCTCGGCCAACAGCTCCGCCCCCCCGCAGCTACTCGCCCAAGCCTCCACAGCTTCTCCTTTACCCAAATCCAGATAGCAGATGTTCTGAAAGAGCTGCAAAACCTGGACCCGTACAAATCAGCTGGGCTTGACAATCTGGACCCTCTATTTCTGAAACTATCCGCCGCCATTGTCGCAACCCCTATTACCAGCCTGTTCAACCTCTCATACCTGCCTCTAGACCCAAACTGTTTCAGACCTATATCCATCCTGCCCTGCCTATCTAAGGTCTTCGAAAGCAAAGTCAACAAACAGATCACTGACCATCTCGAATCCCACCGTACCTTCTCCACTGTGCAATCTGGTTTCCGAGCCGGTCACGGGTGCACCTCAGCCACGCTCAAGGTACTAAACGATATCATAACCGCCATTGATAAAAGACAGTACTGTGCAGCCATCTTCATCGACCTGGCCAAGGCTTTCGACTCTGTCAATCACCATATACTTATCGGCAGACTCAGTAGCCTCGGTTTTTCTAATGACTGCCTTGCCTGGTTCACCAACTACTTTGCAGACAGAGTTCAGTGTGTCAAATCGGAGGGCATGCTGTCCGGTCCTCTTGCAGTCTCTATGGGGGTGCCACAGGGTTCAATTCTCGGGCAGACTCTTTTCTCTGTATATATCAATGATGTTGCTCTTGCTGCGGGCGATTCCCTGATCCACCTCTACGCAGACGACACCATTCTGTATACTTCTGGCCCTTCCTTGGACACTGTGCTATATAACCTCCAAACGAGCTTCAATGCCATACAACACTCGTTCTGTGGCCACCAACTGCTCTTAAACGCTAGTAAAACCAAATGCATGCTTTTCAACCGATCGCTGCCTGCACCCGCATGCCCGACTAGCATCACCACCCTGGATGGTTCCGACCTAAAATATGTGGACATCTATAAGTACCTAGGTGTCTGGCTAGACTGTAAACTCTCCTTCCAGACTCATATCAAACATCTCCAATCTAAAATCAAATCTAGAGTCAGCTTTCTATTCCGCAACAAAGCCTTCACTCACGACGCCAAACTTACCCTAGTAAAACTGACTATCCTACCGATCCTCGACTTCGGCGATGTCATCTACAAAATAGCTTCCAATACTCTACTCAGAAAACTGGATGCAGTTTATCACAGTGCCATCCGTTTTGTTACTAAAGCACCTTATACAACCCACCACTGCGACCTGTATGCTCTAGTCGGCTGGCCCTCGCTACATATTTGTCGCCAGACCCACTGGCTCCAGGTCATCTACAAGTCCATGGTAGGTAAAGCTCCGCCTTATTTCAGTTCACTGGTCACGATGGCAACACCCAACGCCTTTCCTTCCAGTTCGCTGCTGCCTGTGACTGGAACACATTGCAAAATTCGCTGAAGTTGGAGACTTTTATCTCCCTCACCAACTTTTAACATCTGCTATCTGAGCAACTAACCGATCGCTGCAACTGTACATAGTCCATCGGTAAATAGCCCACCCAATTTACCTACCTCATCCCCATACTGTTTTTATTTATTTGCTTTTCTGCTCTTTTGCACACCAGTATCTCTACCTGCACATGACCATCTGATCATTTATCACTCCAGTGTTAATCTGCAAAATTGCAATTATTCGCCTACCTCCTCATGCCTTTTGCACACAATGTATATAGACTCTTCTTTTCTACTGTGTTGACTTGTTTATTGTATACTCCATGTGAAACTCTGTGTTGTTGTATGTGTCAAATTGCTATGCTTTATCTTGGCCAGGTCGCAGTTGTAAATGAGAACTTGTTCTCAACTAGCCTACCTGGTTAAATAAAGGTGAAATAAATACAATTAAAATTAAATAAATAGTGGTGCCATTTGGGATGCAGATGGAGGAAGGAATCGTTCCTCCCTCCTTCCAACTGCTGTACTATTTGTTTACTCTGCTCATTAACAGCCATCAGTAGAGAAGGTACTTTACATCCATCAGTAGAGAAGGTACTTTACAGCCATCAGTAGAGAAGGTACTTTACAGCCATCAGTAGAGAAGGTACTTTACAGCCATCACTAGAGAAAGTACTTTACAGTCATCAGTAGAGAAAGTACTTTACAGCCATCAGTAGAGAAAGTACTTTACAGCCATCAGTAGAGAAAGTACTTTACAGCCATCAGTAGAGAAAGTACTTTACAGCCATCAGTAGAGAAAGTACTTTACAGCCATCACTAGAGAAAGTACTTTACAGCCATCAGTAGAGAAAGTACTTTACAGCCATCAGTAGAGAAAGTACTTTACAGCCATCACTAGAGAAAGTACTTTACAGCCATCACTAGAGAAAGTACTTTACAGCCATCAGTAGAGAAAGTACTTTACACCCATCACTAGAGAAAGTTCTTTACGGCCATCAGTAGAGAAAGTACTTTACAGCCATCACTAGAGAAAGTTCTTTACAGCCATCACGAGAGAAAGTTCTTTACAGCCATCAGTAGAGAAAGTACTTTACAGCCATCACTAGAGAAAGTTCTTTACGGCCATCAGTAGAGAAGGTACTTTACAGCCATCACTAGAGAAAGTTCTTTACAGCCATCAGTAGAGAAGGTACTTTACATCCATCAGCTGTTCTGCTTTCAAAGAGCGGGACTCTAACCCGGATGCTTTTAAGAAATCCTGTTATGCCCTCAGACAAACACATCAAACAGTCAAGTGTAAATACAGGACTAAGATTGAATCCTACAACACCGGCTCAGATGCTCGTCGGATGTGGCAGGGTTTGCAAACTATTACGGACCACGAAGGTATACTCAGCAGCGAGCTGCCCAGCGACATGAGCCTACCAGGCGACATGAGCCTACCTGGGCACAGCCAGCCCCATGAATAAACATCAGACTGGGCACTGCCAGCCCCATAATTAAACATCAGACTGGGCACTGCCAGCCCCATAATAAACATCAGACTGGGCACTGCCAGCCCCATAAATAAACATCAGACTGGGCTCTGCCAGCCCCATAAATAAACATCAGACTGGGCACTGCCAGCCCCATAAATAAAACATCAGACTGGGCTCTGCCAGCCCCATAAATAAAACATCAGACTGGGCACTGCCAGCCCCATAAATAAACAGACTGGGTTCTGCCAGCCCCATAAATAAACATCAGACTGGGCACTGCCAGCCCCATAAATAAACATCAGACTGGGCACTGCCAGCCCCATAAATAAACATCAGACTGGGCACTGCCAGCCCCATAAATAAACATCAGACTGGGCTCTGCCAGCCCCATAAATAAACAGACTGGGCTCTGCCAGCCCCATAAATAAACATCAGACTGGGCACTGCCAGCCCCATAAATAAACAGACTGGGCACTGCCAGCCCCATGAATAAACATCAGACTGGGCACTGCCAGCCCCATAAATAAACATCAGACTGGGCACTGCCAGCCCCATGAATAAACAAACAATACAACCTCTTACTGGGCACTGCCAGCCCCATCAATAAACATCAGACTGGGCACTGCCAGCCCCATGAATAAACAGACTGGGCACTGCCAGCCCCATAAATAAACATCAGACTGGGCACTGCCAGCCCCATGAATAAACAAACAATACAACCTCTTACTGGGCACTGCCAGCCCCATAAATAAACATCAGACTGGGCACTGCCAGCCCCATGAATAAACAGACTGGGCACTGCCAGCCCCATAAATAAACATCAGACTGGGCACTGCCAGCCCCATCAATAAACAAACAATACAACCTCTTACTGGGCACTGCCAGCCCCATCAATAAACAAACAATACAACATCTTACTGGGCACTGCCAGACCCATCAATAAACAAACAATACAACCTCTTACTGGGCACTGCCAGCCCCATCAATAAACATCAGACTGGGCACTGCCAGCCCCATCAATAAACAAACAATACAACCTCTTACTGGGCACTGCCAGCCCCATCAATAAACAAACAATACAACCTCTTACTGGGCACTGCCAGCCCCATCAATAAACAAACAATACAACATCTTACTGGGCACTGCCAGCCCCATCAATAAACAAACAATACAACCTCTTACTGGGCACTGCCACCCCCATCAATAAACATCAGACTGGGCAAGCCAGTAGCCCATCAATAAACAAACAATACAACCTCTTACTGGGCACTGCCAGCCCCATCAATAAACAAACAATACAACCTCTTACTGGGCACTGCCAGCCCCATCAATAAACAATCAAACAAGGAAGAGTAGCTAGGTCCTAGAGAGACGGAAGGTATGCTGGCAACATTTTCCCAACAACGACATGGATTTATTTATACTATATCTACTACTGCTGTACAGATATAGGCGTACAGAAGGAGACTAATTCGTAAATCTTCTATCAGAATAGGCGTACAGAAGGAGGCTAATTCGTAAATCTTCTATCAGAATAGGCGTACAGAAGGAGGCTAATTCGTAAATCTTCTATCAGAATATGTTTTATTATATTGTTAAATCACAGGAGTAATAACTCTGCCTAAAACATTCTTCCTCACCTCAAATCCAACTGTTGGCGTCAGTTGGAGCATCGGTGCGCACTGCCTTCATATGCCTACAGGTTAATACCACACAAAACCTTCACAAAAGTGTCTGAACTTTAGGGTAATATTAAAAGTAAATTAAGTCATTTTATAGGGAAAATACCAAGGGTTATTATATTGCGGCATTAAGTTTGGCGTCTTGCCCTCTTGGTTTTTCCTTTTCGTGGTTTGAGTAACATTGTAATTCTATTACATTGCAGCAAACACAACATAACAGTTGGAAAGAAATGGCTCAACAGAATGAAACAAAATATTTGTTGAATATTTAAAGAACTGGTTCAAACCTTCACAAAAGTTTGGAACAGGCTTATATTGCAGCAATTACCAACCAAGGCCAGTGCATACCGTAGGCCTACCAACCAAGGCCAGTGCATACCGTAGGCCTACCAACCAAGGCCAGTGCATACCGTAGGCCTACCAACCAAGGCCAGTGCATACCGTAGGCCTACCAACCAAGGCCAGTGCATACCGTAGGCCTACCAACCAAGGCCAGTGCATACCGTAGGCCTACCAACCAAGGCCAGTGCATACCGTAGGTCTAACAACCAAGGCCAGTGCATACCGTAGGCCTACCAACCAAGGCCAGTGCATACCGTAGGCCTACCAACCAAGGCCAGTGCATACCGTAGGTCTAACAACCAAGGCCAGTGCATACCGTAGGCCTACCAACCAAGGCCAGTGCATACCGTAGGTCTAACAACCAAGGCCAGTGCATATCGTAGGTCTAACAACCAAGGCCAGTGCATACCGTAGGCCTACCAACCAAGGCCAGTGCATACCGTAGGTCTAACAACCAAGGCCAGTGCATACCGTAGGCCTACCAACCAAGGCCAGTGCATACCGTAGGCCTAACAACCAAGGCCAGTGCATACCGTAGGCCTAACAACCAAGGCCAGTGCATACCGTAGGCCTACCAACCAAGGCCAGTGCATACCGTAGGCCTACCAACCAAGGCCAGTGCATACCGTAGGCCTACCAACCAAGGCCAGTGCATACCGTAGGCCTACCAACCAAGGCCAGTGCATACCGTAGGCCTACCAACCAAGGCCAGTGCATACCGTAGGCCTACCAACCAAGGCCAGTGCATACCGTAGGCCTACCAACCAAGGCCAGTGCATACCGTAGGCCTAACAACAAATGACAGCAATATGCGAATGCATTTACATTTTAGTAATTTAGCAGACGCTATTATCCAGAGTGACTTACAGGAGCAATTATGGTCCAATGCCTTGCTCAAGGGCACATTGGTAGATCGTTCACCTAGTCGGTTCAGGATTCAAACCAGCAACCTTTAGGTTATTGGCCCAATGCTCTTAACTGCTAGGCTATCTGCTACTTATTTTAAAACAGGCCTACTTTTAACCTTTTAGCATATGGACCACAAAATCAAAGACAGTGAAAATGTCTCAACAAAAGGAAACAAAAAACAGTTGTTTCTTCCTTAAAGAACTGGTTTAGATTCTTAAATAGGCCTACAATAATAATACACAATAACAATTATGATAAAACAAATGATAATAAATATTTAATTAAATCAATTAAAGTTAACAAAATGCCCCGAGGACATTCCCTTTGTTGGCTTCTGTTAAATGACACTCTCCTTTAACTTTTGTTTTACTTCAATTAAAAAGGCCTCCATCTATGCAATTAACAGCAGCCTATCAGCCAAGGCTCCTGTGACTCGCCCTCTTCTCTCTCTCCTATCAGCCTAGGCCAAGGATCCTCTGACTTGCCCTCTTCTCTCTCTCCTATCAGCCTAGGCCAAGGATCCTCTGACTCGCCCTCTTCTCTCTCTCCTATCAGCCTAGGCCAAGGATCCTCTGACTTGCCCTCTTCTCTCTCTCCTATCAGCCAAGGATCCTCTGACTCGCCCTCTTCTCTCTCTCCTCAGCAGTACACGTAAGGTGAGCAGCCAGAACCAGTTTCAGCTGGACAGAAGATAGACATTTTATTGAGTTGCAATTGGCTGACAAAGATAACAAGCTACTGCAGTTCTCATCTCCTCACATCTAGCTAGGCCAGCATCTCTTGAGGTTGGTCTTAAATGGTACGACCGACCGACCGACCGACCGACCGACCGACCGACCGACCGACAGACAGACAGACAGACAGACACAGACAGACACAGACAGACACAGACAGACACAGACAGACACAGACAGACAGACACAGACAGACAGACAGACGGACAGACCAATTACCCCAACCCAGGTACCCTGTCTCGTTAGCAGCCTCCCCCTCTCTCTGACACTGTACACGTTGGCACCTCTAGGATCAAGCTGCTCTTCTCTGGGTTAAATTGACAGCAGTGTCTTGTTTCTTCTGATAGGCTCCATATGTTTCCCTGTCAGAGAGAGTGATGAAGGAGACAGACTGCATCACGAATGAAACCATATTACATGTATTTCTCTTCTATCCCTCCTATCCCTCCTATCTCTTCTATCCCTCCTATCTCTCCTATCCCTCCTATCTCTTCTATCCCTCCTATCTCTTCTATCCCTCCTATCTCTTCTATCCCTCCTATCTTTTCTATCCCTCCTATCTCTTCTATCCCTCCTATCTCTTCTATCCCTCCTATCACTTCTATCCCTCCGATCTCTTCTATCCCTCCTATCTCTTCTATCTCTTCTATCCATTTACATTTACATTTAAGTCATTTAGCAGACACTCTTATCCAGAGCGACTTACAAATTGGTGCTTTCACCTTATCCCTCCTATCTCTTCTATCCCTCCTATCTCTTCTATCCCTCCTATCTCTTCTATCTCTTCTATCCCTCCTATCTATTCTATCCCTCCTATCTCTTCTATCTCTCCTATCTCTTCTATCCCTCCTATCTATTCTATCTCTTCTATCTCTTCTATCCCTCCTATCCCTCATATCCCTCCTATCTCTTCTATCCCTCCGATCTCTTCTATCCCTCCGATCTTTTCTATCTCTTCTATCCCTCCTATCTCTTCTATCTCTTCTATCCCTCCTATCTCTTCTATCCCTCCGATCTCTTTTATCCCTCCTATCTCTTCTATCCCTCCTATCTCTTCTATCCCTCCTATCTCTTCTATCCCTCCGATCTCTTCTATCTCTTCTATCCCTCCTATCTCTTCTATCTCTTCTATCCCTCCTATCTCTTCTATCTCTTCTATCCCTCCTATCTATTCTATCCCTCCTATCTCTTCTATCCCTCCTATCTATTATATCTCTTCTATCCCTCCTATCTCTTCTATCCCTCCTATCTATTCTATCCCTCCTATCTATTATATCTCTTCTATCCCTCCTATCTCTTCTATCCCTCCGATCTCTTCTATCTCTTCTATCCCTCCGATCTATTATATCTCTTCTATCCCTCCTCTCTCTTCTATCCCTCCTATCTATCCTATATCTCTTCTATCCCTCCTATCTATTCTTATTATTCTTATTCTATCTACTCTCTCTCCTATATATTCTATCTACTCTCTCTCCTATATATTCTCTCTTCTATATTTCAAATCACTCCAATAAATTCTCTCTTCTAACTTTCATATCACTCCTATATATTTTATATCTTCTATCTTTCATATCACTCATATAAATCTACTCTCTCCTATATATTATCTCTTCTATCTCCAGTTTCCACTGTTCTGCCTTACTATTACTACTTACTACTATTACTATTATTACTACTATTCGACCATGCTGGTCATTTATGAACATTTGAACATCTTGGCCATGTTCTGTTATAATCTCCACCCGGCACAGCCAGAAGAGGACTGGCCACCCCACATAGCCTGGTTCCTCTCTAGGTTTCTTCCTAGGTTTTGGCCTTTCTAGGGAGTTTTTCTTAGCCACCGTGCTTCTACACCTGCATTGCTTGCTGTTTGGGGTTTTAGGCTGGGTTTCTGTACAGCACTTTGAGATATCAGCTGATGTACGAAGGGCTATATAAATAACTTTGATTTGATCTTTCATATCACTCCTATATATTCTCTCTCTCTTCTATCCCTCCTGTATATTCTCTCTCTCTCTCTTCTATCCCTCCTATATATTCTCTCTCTCTCTTCTATCACTCCTATATATTCTCTCTCTCTCTTCTATCACTCCTATATATTCTCTCTCTCTTCTATCCCTCCTATATATTCTCTCTCTCTCTTCTATCACTCCTATATATTCTCTCTCTCTCTCTTCTATCACTCCTATATATTCTCTCTCTCTCTCTTCTATCCCTCCTATATATTCTCTCTCTCTTCTATCACTCCTATATATTCTCTCTCTCTCTTCTATCCCTCCTATATATTCTCTCTCTCTCTTCTATCCCTCCTATATATTCTCTCTCTCTCTTCTATCCCTCCTATATATTCTCTCTCTCTCTTCTATCCCTCCTATATATTCTCTCTCTCTTCTATCCCTCCTATATATTCTCTCGCTCTCTTCTATCCCTCCTATATATTCTCTCTCTCTCTTCTATCACTCCTATATATTCTCTCTCTCTTCTATCCCTCCTGTATATTCTCTCTCTCGCTTCTATCCCTCCTATATATTCTCTCTCTCTCTCTTCTATCCCTCCTATATATTCTCTCTCTCTCTTCTATCCCTCCTATATATTCTCTCTCTCTCTTCTATCCCTCCTATATATTCTCTCTCTCTCTTCTATCACTCCTATATATTCTCTCTCTCTTCTATCCCTCCTGTATATTCTCTCTCTCTCTCTTCTATCCCTCCTATATATTCTCTCTCTCTCTCTTCTATCCCTCCTATATATTCTCTCTATCCCTCCTATATATTCTCTTCTATCCCTCCTATATATTCTCTCTCTCTCTTCTATTCCTCCTATATTATTTCTCTCTCTTCTATCCCTCCTATATATTCTCTCTATCTCTTCTATCCCTCCTATATATTCTCTCTCTCTCTTCTATCCCTCCTATATATTCTCTCTCTCTCTTCTATCCCTCCTATATATTCTCTCTCTCTTCTATCCCTCCTATATATTCTCTCTCTCTCTTCTATCACTCCTATATATTCTCTCTCTCTCTTCTATCCCTCCTATATATTCTCTCTCTCTTCTATCCCTCCTATATATTCTCTCTCTCTCTTCTATCCCTCCTATATATTCTCTCTATCCCTCCTATATATTCTCTCTCTCTCTTCTATCCCTCCTATATATTCTCTCTATCTCTTCTATCCCTCCTATATATTCTCTCTCTCTTCCATCCCTCCTATATATTCTCTCTCTCTCTTCTATCCCTCCTATATATTCTCTCTATCCCTCCTATATATTCTCTTCTATCCCTCCTATATATTCTCTCTATCCCTCCTATATATTCTCTCTATCCCTCCTATATATTCTCTCTATCCCTCCTATATATTCTCTCTATCGCTTCTGACTCACCCTGGGATGAGTCCTACGGCAAATCCGAAAAGCCTCCCGGTATCACCATGACGACGATGACCGGGGCTGAGTTGAACAGATGGCCTCAGTGTGCCGCGCAGCAATTAAAGAGAGGGAGAATACAGCAGGGGGAGGGAGGAGAATGGGAGGAGGGAAAGTGGAGCTGGGGGAGGAGGGGAAGGAAAGTGGGTCAGGATCAGGGGATCTGGAGGGGAGGAGGGGGAGAGGACATGTAGCTAGCTCTGCCTGCAGGTTTGTGTGTAGACGTGCACAGTTATTAACACATTCAGTTATACACACACAAAACTCCACACAGCCACGTGTTCGCGCTTCACTGCCCTCCTTCCTCCAGCGCTAACCGCCCCATCCCCCAACAAAACAAATACCCACCCCTCCTCTACCCTCACACCCCTCACCCATCTCTGGCTAAGCTGGGAGGATGGGACCTGATCCATTTAGACTTGTCTGGTCTGGGATAATAGAACCTGATCCATTTAGATTTGGCTGGAAAGGAATGATAGGACCTGATCCATTTAGACTGGGATGATAGGACCTGATCCATTTAGACTGGGATGATAGGACCTGGTCCATTTAGACTGGGATGATAGGACCTGATCCATTTAGACTGGGATGATAGGACCTGCTCCATTTAGACTGGGATGATAGGACCTGGTCCATTTAGACTGGGATGATAGGACCTGATCCATTTAGACTGGGATGATAGGACCTGATCCATTTAGACTGGGATGATAGGACCTGATCCATTTAGACTGGGATGATAGGACCTGATCCATTTAGACTGGGATGATAGGACCTGATCCATTTAGACTGGGTTGATAGGACCTGATCCATTTAGACTGGGATGATAGGACCTGCTCCATTTAGACTGGGTTGGGATGATAGGACCTGATCCATTTAGACTGGGATGATAGGACCTGATCCATTTAGACTGGGTTAAGATGATAGGACCTGATCCATTTAAATTGGGGTGATATGACCTGATCCATTTAGACGGGGATGATAGGACCGGATCCATTTAGACTGGGTTGGGATGATAGGACCTGATCCATTTAGACTGGGTTGGGATGATAGGACCTGATCCATTTGGACTGGGATGATAGGACCTGATCCATTTAGACTGGGATGATAGGACCTGATCCATTTAGACTGGGATGATAGAACCTGATCTATTTAGACTGGGATGATAGGACCTGATCCATTTAGACTGGGATGATAGGACCGGATCCATTTAGATTGGGATGGGATGATAGGACTTGGTCCATTTAGACTGGGAATAGGACCTAATCCATTTAGACTGGGATGATAGGACCTAATCCATTTAGACTGGGTTGATAGGGCCTGATCCATGTCGACTGGGATGATAGGACCTGATACATTTAGACTGGGATGATAGGTCTTGATCTATTTAGACTGGGTTGGGATGATAGGACCTGATCCATTTAGACTGGGTTGGGATGATAGGACCTGATCCATTTAGACTGGGTTGGGATGATAGGACCTGATCCATTTACACTGGGATGATAGGACCTGATCCATTTACACTGGGATGATAGGACCTGATCCATTTAGACTGGGATGGGATGATAGGACCTCATTCATTTAAATTGGGGTGATAGGACCTGCTCCATTTAGACTGGGATGATAGGACCGGATCCATTTAGACTGGGTTGGGATGATAGGACCTGATCCATTTAGACTGGGTTGGGATGATAGGACCTGATCCATTTAGACTGGGTTGGGATGATAGGACCTGATCCATTTACACTGGGATGATAGGACCTGATCCATTTAGACTGGGATGTGATGATAGGACCTGATCCATTTACACTGGGATGATAGGACCTGATCCATTTAGACTGGGATGGGATGATAGGACCTCATTCATTTAAATTGGGGTGATAGGACCTGATCCATTTACACTGGGATGATAGGACCGGATCCATGTAGATTGGGATGGGATGATAGGACCTGATCCATTTAGACTGGGATGGGATGATAGGACCTGATGCATTTAGACTGGGATGATAGCACCTGATCCATTTACACTGAGATGATAGGACCTGATCCATTTAGACTAGGATGATAGGACCTGATCCATTTACACTGGGATGATAGGACACGATCCATTTAGACTCGGGTGATAGGACCTGATCCATTTACACTGGGATGATAGGACACGATCCATTTAGACTAGGATGATAGGACATGATCCATTTAGACTGGGATGATAGGACATGATCCATTTAAACTGGGATGATAGGACATGATCCATTTAGACTGGGATGATAGGACATGATCCATTTAGACTGGGATGATAGGACATGATCCATTTAGACTGGGATGATAGGACATGATCCATTTAAACTGGGATGATAGGACATGATCCATTTAGACTGGGATGATAGGACCTGCTCCGTTTAGATTGGGATGGGATGATAGGACCTGTTCCATTTAGACTGGGATGATAGGACCTGGTCCATTTAGACTGGGATGATAGGACCTGGTCCATTTAGGCTGGGATAGGATGATAGGACCTGATCCATTTAGATTGGGATGATAGGACCTGATCCATTTACACTGGGATGATAGGACACGATCCATTTAGACTAGGATGATAGGACATAATCCATTTAGACTGGGATGATACGACCTGGTCCATTTAGACTGGGATGATAGGACACGATCCATTTAGACTAGGATGATATGACCTGATCCATTTAGACTGGGATGATAGGACCTGATCCATTTAGACTGGGATGATAGGACCTGATCCATTTAGACTGGGATGATAGGACCTGATCCATTTAGACTGGGATGATAGGACCTGATGCATTTAGACTGGGATGATAGGACACGATCCATTTAAACTGGGATGGGATGATAGATCCTGATCCATTTAAACTGGGATGGGATGATTTTTAAATTTTTTATTTTGTTTCGAAAAGGTAATCAACTTCCTCCAGATCTTTATTGAACAAGTGGCAATGCCAACATCCAGTGGTAAACCCAGGTCCCCCTCTTATTGGAATCTGCCTGGTCCATCCTATCATCCCAGTGGTCAACCCAGGTCCCCCTCTTACTGGAATCTGCCTGGTCCATCCTATCATCCCAGTGGTCAACCCAGGTCCCCCTTATATTGGAATCTGCCTGGTCCATCCTATCATCCCAGTGGTCAACCCAGGTCCCCCTCTTACTGGAATCTGCCTGGTCCATCCTATCATCCCAGTGGTCAACCCAGGTCCCCCTTATATTGGAATCTGCCTGGTCCATCCTATCATCCCAGTGGTCAACCCAGGTCCCCCTCTTACTGGAATCTGCCTGGTCCATCCTATCATCCCAGTGGTCAACCCAGGTCCCCCTCTTACTGGAATCTGCCTGGTCCATCCTATCATCCCAGTGGTCAACCCAGGTCCCCCTTATATTGGAATCTGCCTGGTCCATCCTATCATCCCAGTGGTCAACCCAGGTCCCCCTCTTATTGGAATCTGCCTGGTCCATCCTATCATCCCAGTGGTCAACCCAGGTCCCCCTTATATTGGAATCTGCCTGGTCCATCCTATCATCCCAGTGGTCAACCCAGGTCCCCCTCTTATTGGAATCTGCCTGGTCCATCCTATCATCCCAGTGGTCAACCCAGGTCCCCCTCTTATTGGAATCTGCCTGGTCCATCCTATCATCCCAGTGGTCAACCCAGATCCCCTCTTACTGGAATCTGCCTGGTCCATCCTATCATCCCAGTGGTCAACCCAGGTCCCCCTCTTACTGGAATCTGCCTGGTCCATCCTATCATCCCAATGGTCAACCCAGGTCCCCCTTATATTGGAATCTGCCTGGTCCATCCTATCATCCCAGTGGTCAACCCAGGTCCCCCTCTTACTGGAATCTGCCTGGTCCATCCTATCATCCCAGTGGTCAACCCAGGTCCCCCTCTTACTGGAATCTGCCTGGTCCATCCTATCATCCCAGTGGTCAACCCAGGTCCCCCTTATATTGGAATCTGCCTGGTCCATCCTATCATCCCAGTGGTCAACCCAGGTCCCCTCTTACTGGAATCTGCCTGGTCCATCCTATCATCCCAGTGGTCAACCCAGGTCCCCCTCTTACTGGAATCTGCCTGGTCCATCCTATCATCCCAGTGGTCAACCCAGGTCCCCCTCTTACTGGAATCTGCCTGGTCCATCCTATCATCCCAGTGGTCAACCCAGGTCCCCCTCTTACTGGAATCTGCCTGGTCCATCCTATCATCCCAGTGGTCAACACAGGTCCCCCTCTTATTGGAATCTGCCTGGTCCATCCTATAATCCATGTCTTACCTTTTCGAAACAAAATCACAATTAGCCCAGATATATAAATGTTCTTTAACTAAACTAAATCAGCATATGATAATACCAGGGCATCGTTGAACTGTTAATACGTGTTCAGTGGCCTGGTTATATAATATAACAACACAATACACATGAGCTTCTGAAGGCAGCGTGGGACCAGAAGAGGTTTAGGACATTCAGGGGTTCTCCAACACAAGCGGGAAAAAAATGTAATCAACTTTATTTGCACAGCTCTTTTCATTCAGCCAGCCAGGCATGCAGGCAGACGTCCCAAGGTGCACTGCAGGAACATGAGGCTGCAGTCAGAAATACAATTTCATGGTGTAATGGAGTCACCCCTGGAACGAATACACTGGAACGCACACATAACCCTGGATGGAACGCACACACAACCCTGGATGGAACGCACACACAACCCTGGATGGAACGCACACACAACCCTGGATGGAACGCACACACAACCCTGGATGGAACGCACACACGACCCTGGATGGAACGCACACACAACCCTGGATGGAACACACACACAACCCTGGATGGAACGCACACACAACCCTGGATGGAACGCACACACAACCCTGGATGGAACGCACACACAACCCTGGATGGAACGTGGGCCTCATCCAAAACATCATGGCCCTGTCCTCTCAACCCCTACTCCATACCCCACAGAGCACAACATGTAAATCTGGCTGACTCGTTTACATTTAAGCCCCTCTTCCCCTTGCAAATTCTTTTTCCATTAATTAGTAAGGAAGCACAATCAGTAAGTCGATTTACAGTCTAACTCCAAAACCTGGCAGACTGAATGGGTCTGGACGAGAAGTGCTTCTGTGTGTTAGTGCGTGCGTGTGCTTGTGCGGGGTGCGTGCGTGCTTGCGCGGTGTGTGTGTGTGTGTGTGTGTGTGTGTGTGTGTGTGCCTGTGTGTGTGTGCCTGTGCGGTGTGTGTGTGTGTGTGTGTGTGTGTGTGTGTGTGGTGTGCGGTGTGTGTGTGTGTGTGTGCCTGTGTGTGTGTGTGTGTGTGTGTGTGTGTGTGTGTGTGTGTGTGTGTGCCTGTGCGGTGTGTGTGTGTGTGTGTGGTGTGTGTGTGTGTGTGTGTGTGTGTGTGTGTGTGTGTGTATTGTCTTGAGGTCTAACACAGAAAGGTCTTGGTGTCATATTTCAACATGATGTTTCTCTTCCAGGATTCAGCTCTAACAGGACAGAGAGGAACCAGAACAAACTAGATCCAGTCACAATGGAAGCATATTGCCCAGGGCTCTGGTCTAAAGTAGTGCACTACATAGGGAGTAGGGCTCTGGTCTAAAGTAGTGCACTATATAGGGAATAGGGCTCTGGTCTAAAGTAGTGCACTATATAGGGAATAGGGCTCTGGTCTAAAGTAGTGCACTATATAGGGAATAGGGCTCTGGTCTAAAGTAGTGCACTATATAGGGAATAGGGCTCTGGTCTAAAGAAGTGCACTATATAGGGAATAGGGCTCTGGTCTAAAGTAGTGCACTATATAGGGAATAGGGCTCTGGTCTAAAGTAGTGCACTATATAGGGTGCCATTTGGGATGTTTGACCCGTGCCTCCATCTGAAACACATATCTATAGTCACACCATGGTTAGTATTGGTGGGAACAAAGCACAAAGAAATCAGAAAATAGGAGAAAAATATATACAAAGTAGAGAAGTCTGTATTAAACTACACTTTTCTCAGCTGGCTGCCAGTGTGTGCAGAGGGTCAATGTGTGTGTGTGTGTGTGTGTGTGTGTGTGTGTGTGTGTGTGTGTGTGTGTGTGTGTGTGTGTGTGTGTGTGTGTGTGTGTGATCCCTCCACAATAACCTCTCTGGCTCTCTATAACAGACAGGCTAGTTCACAGCTACCTCCAATAACAGACAGGCTAGTTCACAGCTACCTCCAATAACAGACAGGCGAGTTCATAGCTACCTCCAATAACAGACAGGCTAGTTCACAGCTACCTCCAATAACAGACAGGCTAGTTCACAGCTACCTCCAATAACAGACAGGCTAGTTCACAGCTACCTCCAATAACAGACAGGCTAGTTCACAGCTACCTCCAATAACAGACAGGCGAGTTCACAGCTCCCTCCAATAACAGACAGAGAGGTAGAGAAGGGGGGAAGACATGTAGAGAAGGTCTGGGGGAAGAGAAGGAAGAGAGGTAGAGGAGGGGGGAAGAGAGGTAGAGAAGGAGGGGTGGAAGAGGTATAAAAGGAGGGAGGGAAAAGAGTTAGAGATTGAGAGGGGGAAGAGAAGGAAAAGAGGTAGAGGAGGGGGGAAGAGAGGTAGAGAAGGAGGGGTGGAAGAGAGGTAGAGAAGGAGGGAAGAGAAGTAGAGAAGAGGGGGAAGACAGGAAGAGAAGGAGAGGGGGAAGAGAGGTAGAGAAGGAGGGAAGTGAAGTAGAGAAAAGGGGGAAGTGAAGATTGGCCCATTAGATTGTTTCCTAAACATGTGCAGTTATAACAAGGTGACAACTGTAATAACACCCTGACCTGCCTGTCTGCCTGCCTGTCTGCCTGCCTGTCTGTCGGCCTGCCTGCCTGTCTGCCTGCCTGTCTGTCGGCCTGCCTGCCTGTCTGCCTGCCTGCCTGTCTGTCTGCCTGTCTGTCTGTCTGTCTGTCTGCCTGTCTGTCTGCCTGTCTGTCTGCCTTCCTGTCTGCCTGCCTGCCTGCCTGTCTGTCTGCCTGTCTGTCTGCCTGTCTGTCTGCCTGTCTGTCGGCCTTCCTGTCTGCCTGCCTGCCTGCCTGTCTGTCTGTCTGCCTGCCTGTCTGTCTGCCTGTCTGTCTGCCTGTCTGTCGGCCTTCCTGTCTGCCTGCCTGCCTGCCTTTCGGCCTGTCTGTCTGCCTGCCTGTCTGTCTGCCTGTCTGTCTGTCGGCCTGCCTGTCTGTCTGTCTGCCTGCCTGTCTGCCTGTCTGCCTGCCTGTCGGCCTGCCTGTCGGCCTGCCTGCCTGTCTGTCGGCCTGCCTGTCTGCCTGCTTGTCTGTCTGTCTGTCTGCCTGTCTGCCTGCCTGTCTGCCTGTCTGTCGGCCTGTCTGCTTGGACACTGATGAGCTTTGCTTTGAGCAGGCAGACAGAGGTTGGGGAGCTTAGCTCTTTCTCAGTCAGGGAGAATAAATCAACCTGTCTTTGTGTTTTCTAATCTCCCTCCGCTCTCCTCTCCTCTCCACAAGCAAGCTGTTGCTTTGAAGCCCAGTCAGCCCCCCCCTCCTCTCCTCCTCCCCTCTCCCCCTCTCCCCCCCTCTCCTCTCCTCTCTCCTCTTCTCCTCTTTGAAGCCCAGTCTCCTGGAGAGATATCAGTGCAGAATATTAAATAAGCAGAACACCATCACTCATTAAAAGAGGAAACATTTGATGTAACAAATCCCCTTTTGTATACTGCAGCTAACCAATCAGCCCCACTCAGATCAGCTTTCTCCATAGTCTTTAGAGAGAGACGGAACAGAGAGAGAGAGAGACGAGGTAAGAGAGTGAAAGAATTTAGAACCAAGGACTGATCACCCCAATCCACAAGAGTGGAGACAGATTTGACCCCAATAACTACAGTGGGATATGTGTCAACAGCAACCTTGGCAAAATCCTCTGCATTATCATTAACAATAGACTTACTTGTACATTTCCTCAGTGAAAACAATGTACTGAGCAAATGTCAAATCACCCTGTACAACCTAATTGACAAACAAACAAAACAAAGGTAAAGTCTTCTCATACTTTGTTGATTTCAAAAAAACGTTTGACTCAATTTGGCCTGAGTGTCTGTATACAAAGTGATGGAAAGTGGTGTTTGGGGAAAAACACAAGACTTTATAAAACCAAACAAAGCTGGGTCAGAGAGACTGAAAAACAGCTTCTATCTCAAGGCCATCAGACTGTTAACCAGCCACCACTAACATTGAGTGGCTGCTGCCAACACACTGACTCAACTCCAGCCACTTTAATAATGGAAAAATTGGGTGTAATAAATGTATCACTAGCCACTTTAAACAATGCCACTTAATATAATGACACTCATTTATATATACTGTACTTTACCATCTACTGCATCTTGATGTAATAAATGTATCACTAGTCACTTTAAACAATGCCACTTTATATAATGTTTACATACCCTACATTACTCATCTCATATGTATATACTGTACTCCATACCATCTTGCCTATGCCGTTCTGTACCATCACTCATTCATATATCTTTATGTACATATTCTTCATCCCTTTACACTGTGTATAAGGTAGTTGTTGTGGAATTGTTAGGTTAGATTACTCGGTGGTTATTACTGCAGTCGGAACTAGAAGCACAAGCATTTCGCTACGCTTGTATTAACATCTGCTAACCATGTGTATGTGACAAATAAATTTGATTTGACACACAAACAACACCCACATTTCTTTCCATGGGGCCAAAGGGTGAGACATGGATGCAGCTTAAGCCCCACCCTCTTCAACATTTATATCAATGAATTGGCGATGGCACTAGAACAGTCTGCAGCACCCGGCTTCACCCTACTAGAATCTGAAGTCAAATGTCTACTGTTTGCTGATGATCTGGTGCTTCTGTCCCCAACCAAGGAGGGCCTACAGCAGCACCTAGATCTTCTGCACAGATTCTGCCAGACCTGGGCCCTGACAGACCTGGGCCCTGACAGACCTGGACCCTGACAGTAAATCTCAGTAAGACCAAAATAATGGTGTTCCAAAAAAAGATCCAGTCGCCAGGACCACAAATACAAATTCTCGAAACTGTTGGCCTAGAGCACACTAAAAACTATACATACCTCGGCCTAAGCATCAACAACACAGATAATTTCCACAAGGCAAGAAGGGCCTTCTATGCCATCAAAAATAACAGAAAACTCAACATCCCAATTAGGATCTGGCTAAAAATACATCAATCAGTTACAGAACACATTACCCTTTATGGTTGTGAGGTCTGGGGTCACTAACCAATAATTCACAATCAGTTACAGAACACATTACCCTTTATGGTTGTGAGGTCTGGGGTCACTAACCAATAATTCACAATCAGTTACAGAACACATTACCCTTTATGGTTGTGAGGTCTGGGGTCACTAACCAATAATTCACAATCAGTTACAGAACACATTACCCTTTATGGTTGTGAGGTCTGGGGTCACTAACCAATAATTCACAATCAGTTACAGAACACATTACCCTTTATGGTTGTGAGGTCTGGGGTCACTAACCAATAATTCACAATCAGTTACAGAACACATTACCCTTTATGGTTGTGAGGTCTGGGGTCACTAACCAATAATTCACAATCAGTTACAGAACACATTACCCTTTATGGTTGTGAGGTCTGGGGTCACTAACCAATAATTCACAATCAGTTACAGAACACATTACCCTTTATGGTTGTGAGGTCTGGGGTCACTAACCAATAATTCACAATCAGTTACAGAACACATTACCCTTTATGGTTGTGAGGTCTGGGGTCACTAACCAATAATTCACAATCAGTTACAGAACACATTACCCTTTATGGTTGTGAGGTCTGGGGTCACTAACCAATAATTCACAATCAGTTACAGAACACATTACCCTTTATGGTTGTGAGGTCTGGGGTCACTAACCAATAATTCACAATCAGTTACAGAACACATTACCCTTTATGGTTTGTCTGGGGAGGTCTGGGGTCACTAACCAATAATTCACAATCAGTTACAGAACACATTACCCTTTATGGTTGTGAGGTCTGGTCACTAACCAATAATTCACAATCAGTTACAGAACACATTACCCTTTATGGTTGTGAGGTCTGGGGTCACTAACCAATAATTCACAATCAGTTACAGAACACATTACCCTTTATGGTTGTGAGGTCTGGGGTCACTAACCAATAATTCACAATCAGTTACAGAACACATTACCCTTTATGGTTGTGAGGTCTGGGGTCACTAACCAATAATTCACAATCAGTTACAGAACACATTACCCTTTATGGTTGTGAGGTCTGGGGTCACTAACCAATAATTCACAATCAGTTACAGAACACATTACCCTTTATGGTTGTGAGGTCTGGGGTCACTAACCAATAATTCACAATCAGTTACAGAACACATTACCCTTTATGGTTGTGAGGTCTGGGGTCACTAACCAATAATTCACAATCAGTTACAGAACACATTACCCTTTATGGTTGTGAGGTCTGGGGTCACTAACCAATAATTCACAATCAGTTACAGAACACATTACCCTTTATGGTTGTGAGGTCTGGGGTCACTAACCAATAATTCACAATCAGTTACAGAACACATTACCCTTTATGGTTGTGAGGTCTGGGGTCACTAACCAATAATTCACAATCAGTTACAGAACACATTACCCTTTATGGTTGTGAGGTCTGAGGGGGTCACTAACCAATAATTCACAATCAGTTACAGAACACATTACCCTTTATGGTTGTGAGGTCTGGGGTCACTAACCAATAATTCACAATCAGTTACAGAACACATTACCCTTTATGGTTGTGAGGTCTGGGGTCACTAACCAATAATTCACAATCAGTTACAGAACACATTACCCTTTATGGTTGTGAGGTCTGGGGTCACTAACCAATAATTCACAATCAGTTACAGAACACATTACCCTTTATGGTTGTGAGGTCTGGGGTCACTAACCAATAATTCACAATCAGTTACAGAACACATTACCCTTTATGGTTGTGAGGTCTGGGGTCACTAACCAATAATTCACAATCAGTTACAGAACACATTACCCTTTATGGTTGTGAGGTCTGGGGTCACTAACCAATAATTCACAATCAGTTACAGAACACATTACCCTTTATGGTTGTGAGGTCTGGGGTCACTAACCAATAATTCACAATCAGTTACAGAACACATTACCCTTTATGGTTGTGAGGTCTGGGGTCACTAACCAATAATTCACAATCAGTTACAGAACACATTACCCTTTATGGTTGTGAGGTCTGGGGTCACTAACCAATAATTCACAATCAGTGACAGAACACATTACCCTTTATGGTTGTGAGGTCTGGGGTCACTAACCAATAATTCACAATCAGTTACAGAACACATTACCCTTTATGGTTGTGAGGTCTGGGGTCACTAACCAATAATTCACAATCAGTTACAGAACACATTACCCTTTATGGTTGTGAGGTCTGGGGTCACTAACCAATAATTCACAATCAGTTACAGAACACATTACCCTCTATGGTTGTGAGGTCTGGGGTCACTAACCAATAATTCACAATCAGTTACAGAACACATTACCCTTTATGGTTGTGAGGTCTGGGGTCACTAACCAATCATTCACAATCAGTTACAGAACACATTACCCTTTATGGTTGTGAGGTCTGGGGTCACTAACCAATAATTCACAATCAGTTACAGAACACATTACCCTTTATGGTTGTGAGGTCTGGGGTCACTAACCAATAATTCACAATCAGTTACAGAACACATTACCCTTTATGGTTGTGAGGTCTGGGGTCACTAACCAATAATTCACAATCAGTTACAGAACACATTACCCTTTATGGTTGTGAGGTCTGGGGTCACTAACCAATAATTCACAATCAGTTACAGAACACATTACCCTTTATGGTTGTGAGGTCTGGGGTCACTAACCAATAATTCACAATCAGTTACAGAACACATTACCCTTTATGGTTGTGAGGTCTGGGGTCACTAACCAATAATTCACAATCAGTTACAGAACACATGACCCTTTATGGTTGTGAGGTCTGGGGTCACTAACCAATAATTCACAAAATGGGACAACCAACAAATTGAGATTTCTACAAAAATATCCTGTACAACGTAGAACACCAAATAATGCAGAGCATTTGGCCGATACCCACTAATGATCAAAATCCAGAAAAGAGCAGTGAAATTCAGTAACCACCTAAAAGGAAGTGATTCCCAAACCTTCCATAACAAAGCCATCACCTACAGAGAGATAGGACAGGGTGTCAAGGTGTCAGGGGTTAGGACAGGGTGTCAGGGTTAGGACAGGGTGTCAGGGTGTCAGGGTTAGGACAGGGTATCAAGGTGTCAGGGGTTAGGACAGGGTGTCAAGGTGTCAGGGGTTAGGACAGCGTGTCAAGGTGTCAGGGGTTAGGACAGGGTGTCAGGGTGTCAGGGTTAGGACAGGGTGTCAGGGTGTCAGGGTTAGGACAGGGTGTCAGTGTGTCATGGTTAGGACAGGGTGTTAGGGTGTCAGGGTTAGGACAGGGTGTCAGGGTGTCAGGGTGTCAGGTTTAGGACAGGGTGTCAGGGTTAGGACAGGGTGTCAGGGTGTCATGGTTAGGACAGGGTGTTAGGGTGTCAGGGTTAGGACAGGGTGTCAGGGTGTCAGGGTTAGGACAGGGTGTCAGGGTTAGGACAGGGTGTCAGGGTTAGGACAGGGTGTCAAGGTGTCATGGTTAGGACAGGGTGTCAAGGTGTCAGGTTTAGGACAGGGTGTCATGGTGTCATGGATAGGACAGGGTGTCAGGGTGTCAGGGTTAGGACAGGGTGTCAAGGTGTCAGGGTTTAGGACAGGGTGTCAGGGTTAGGACAGGGTGTCAGGGTTAGGACAGGGTAACATGGTTAGGACAGGGTAACATGGTTAGCACAGGGTGTCAGGGGGTCAGGGTTAGGACAGGGTGTCAGGGTTAGGACAGGGTGTCAGGGTGTCAGGGTTAGGACAGGGTGTCAGGGTGTCAGGGTTAAGACAGGGTGACAGGGTGTCAGGGTTAGGACAGGATGTCAGGGTTAGGACAGGGTGTCAGGGTGTCAGGGTTAGGACAGGGTGTCATGGTTAGGACAGGGTGTCAGGGTGTCAGGGTTAGGACAGGGTGTCAGGGTGTCATGGTTAGGACAGGGTGTCAGGGTGTCAGGGTTAGGACAGGGTGTTAGGGTGTCAGGGTTAGGACAGGGTGTCAGGGTTAGGACAGGGTAACAGGGTTAGGACAGGGTGTCAGGGTGTCAGGGTTAGGACAGGGTGTCAGGGTGTCAGGGTTAGGACAGGGTGTCAGGGTGTCATGGTTAGGACAGGGTGTCAGGGTTAGCACAGGGTGTCAGGGTTAGGACAGGGTGTCAGGGTTAGGACAGGGTGTCAGGGTTAGGACAGGGTAACAGGGTTAGGACAGGGTAACAGGGTTAGGACACGGGTATCAGGGTTAGGACAGGGTGTCAGGGTTAGGACAGGGTATCAGGGTTAGGACAGGGTGTCAGGGCTAGGACAGGGTGTCTGGGTGTCAGGGTTAGGACAGGGTGACAGGGTGTCAGGGTTAGGACAGGGTGTCAGGGTTAGGACAGGGTGTCAGGGTTAGGACAGGGTGTCAGGGTTAGGATAGGGTGTCAGGGTTAGGATAGGGTGTCAGGGTTAGGACAGGGTGCAAGGTGTCAGGGGTTAGGACAGGGTGTCATGGTTAGCACAGGGTGTCAGGGTTAGGACAGGGTGTCAGGGTTAGGACAGGGTGTCAGGGTTAGCACAGGGTGTCAGGGTTAGGACAGGGTAAAAGGGTTAGGACAGGGTAACATGGTTAGGACAGGGTGTCAGGGTTAGCACAGGGTGTCAGGGTGTCAGGGTTAGGACAGGGTGTCAGGGTGTCAGGGTTAGGACAGGGTGTCAGGGTGTCAGGGGTAGGACAGGGTGACAGGGTGTCAGGGTTAGGACAGGTGTCAGGGTTAGGACAGGGTGTCAGGGTGTCAGGGTTAGGACAGGGTGTCATGGTTAGGACAGGGTGTCAGGGTTAGGACAGGGTGTCAGGGTGTCATGGTGTCAGGGTTAGGACAGGGTGTCAGGGTTAGGACAGGGTGTCATGGTTAGGACAGGGTGTCATGGTTAGGACAGGGAGTCATGGTTATGACAGGGTGTCAGGGTTAGGACAGGGTGTCAGGGTGTCAGGGTTAGGAAAGGGTGTCAAGGTTAGGACAGGGTGTCAGGGTTAGGACAGGGTACCAGGGTTAGGACAGGGTGTCATGGTTAGGACAGGGTGTCATGGTTAGGACAGGGTGTCATGGTTAGGACAGGGTGTCAGGGTTAGGACAGGGTGTCAGGGTGTCAGGGTGTCAGGGTTAGGACAGGGTGTCAAGGTTAGGACAGGGTGTCAGGGTTAGGACAGGGTGACAGGGTGTCAGGGTTAGGACAGCGTGTCAGGGTTAGGACAGGGTGTTATGGTTAGGACAGGGTGTCATGGTTAGGACAGGGTGTCAGGGTTAGGACAGGGTGTCAGGGTTAGGACAGGGTGTCAAGGTTAGGACAGGGTGTCAGGGTTAGGACAGGGTGACAGGGTGTCAGGGTTAGGACAGGGTGTCAGGGTTAGGACAGGGTGTCATGGTTAGGACAGGGTGTCAGGGTTAGGACAGGGTGTCAGGGTTAGGACAGGGTGTCAGGGTTAGGACAGGGTGTCAAGGTTAGGACAGGGTGTCAGGGTTAGGACAGGGTAACAGGGTTAGGACAGGGTGTCAGGGTTAGGACAGGGTGTCAGGGTGTCAGGGTTAGGACAGGGTGTCAGGGTTAGGACAGGGTGTCAAGGTGTCATGGTTAGGACAGGGTGTCAAGGTGTCAGGGTTAGGACAGGGTGTCATGGTGTCATGGATAGGACAGGGTGTCAGGGGGTTAGGACAGGGTGTCAGGGTTAGGACAGGGTGTCAAGGTGTCAGGGGTTAGGACAGGGTGTCAGGGTGTCAGGGTTAGGACAGGGTGACAGGGTGTCAGGGTTAGGACAGGGTGTCAGGGTTAGGACAGGGTGTCAGGGTGTCAGGGTTAGGACAGGGTGTCATGGTTAGGACAGGGTGTCAGGGTGTCAGGGTTAGGACAGGGTGTCAGGGTGTCATGGTTAGGACAGGGTGTCAGGGTGTCAGGGTTAGGACAGGGTGTTAGGGTGTCAGGGTTAGGACAGGGTGTCAGGGTTAGGACAGGGTGTCAGGGTTAGCACAGGGTGTCAGGGTTAGGACAGGGTAACAGGGTTAGGACAGGGTGTCAGGGTGTCAGGGTGTCAGGGTTAGGACAGGGTGTCATAGTTAGGACAGGGTGTCAGGGTGTCAGGGTTAGGAAAGGGTGTCAGGGTGTCAGGGTTAGGACAGGGTGTCAGGGTTAGGACAGGGTGTCAAGGTGTCATGGTTAGGACAGGGTGTCAAGGTGTCAGGGTTAGGACAGGGTGTCATGGTGTCATGGATAGGACAGGGTGTCAGGGTTAGGACAGGGTGTCAGGGTTAGGACAGGGTGTCAAGGTGTCAGGGGTTAGCACAGGGTGTCAGGGTTAGCACAGGGTGTCAGGGTTAGGACAGGGTAACATGGTTAGGACAGGGTAACATGGTTAGCACAGGGTGTCAGGGTGTCAGGGTTAGGACAGGGTGGGTGTCAGGGTGTCAGGGTTAGGACAGGGTGTCAGGGTGTCAGGGTTAGGACAGGGTGACAGGGTGTCAGGGTTAGGACAGGGTGTCAGGGTTAGGACAGGGTGTCATGGTTAGGACAGGGTGTCAGGGTGTCAGGGTTAGGACAGGGTGTCAGGGTGTCATGGTTAGGACAGGGTGTCAGGGTGTCAGGGTTAGGACAGGGTGTTAGGGTGTCAGGGTTAGGACAGGGTGTCAGGGTTAGGACAGGGTGTCAAGGTGTCAGGGGTTAGGACAGGGTGTCAGGGTTAGCACAGGGTGTCAGGGTTAGGACAGGGTAACAGGGTTAGGACAGGGTGTCAGGGTGTCATGGTTAGGACAGTGTGTCAGGGTGTCATGGTTAGGACAGGGTGTCAGGGTTAGGACAGGGTGTCATGGTTAGGACAGGGTGTCAGGGTGTCAGGGTTAGGACAGGGTGTCAGGGTTAGGACAGGGTATGAGGGTTAGGACAGGGTGTCATGGTTAGGACAGGGTAACAGGGTTAGGACAGGGTGTCTGGGTGTCAGGGTTAGCACAGGGTGTCAGGGTTAGCACAGGGTGTCAGGGTTAGGACAGGGTGTCAGGGTTAGGACAGGGTAACAGGGTTAGGACAGGGTAACAGGGTTAGGACAGGGTATCAGGGTTAGGACAGGGTGTCAGGGTTAGGACAGGGTATCAGGGTTAGGACAGGGTGTCAGGGTTAGGACAGGGTGTCTGGGTGTCAGGGTTAGGACAGGGTGACAGGGTGTCAGGGTTAGGACAGGGTGTCAGGGTTAGGATAGGGTGTCAGGGTTAGGACAGGGTGTCAAGGTGTCAGGGGTTAGGACAGGGTGTCATGGTTAGCACAGGGTGTCAGGGTTAGGACAGGGTGTCAGGGTTAGGACAGGGTGTCAGGGTTAGCACAGGGTGTCAGGGTTAGGACAGGGTAACAGGGTTAGGACAGGGTAACATGGTTAGGACAGGGTGTCCGGGTTAGGACAGGGTGTCAGGGTTAGGACAGGGTGTCAGGGTGTCAGGGTTAGGACAGGGTGTCAGGGTGTCAGGGTGTCAGGGTTAGGACAGGGTGACAGGGTGTCAGGGTTAGGACAGGGTGTCAGGGTTAGGACAGGGTGTCATGGTTAGGACAGGGTGTCATGGTTAGGACAGGGTGTCAGGGTGCCAGGGTGTCAGGGTTAGGACAGGGTGTCAGGGTGTCAGGGTGTCAGGGTCAGGACAGGGTGTCAGGGTTAGGACAGGGTGTCATGGTTAGGACAGGGTGTCATGGTTAGGACAGGGTGTCATGGTTATGACAGGGTGTCAGGGTTAGGACAGGGTGTCAAGGTTAGGACAGGGTGTCAGGGTTAGGACAGGGTACCAGGGTTAGGACAGGGTGTCATGGTTAGGACAGGGTGTCATGGTTAGGACAGGGTGTCATGGTTAGGACAGGGTGTCAAGGTTAGGACAGGGTGTCAGGGTTAGGACAGGGTGACAGGGTGTCAGGGTTAGGACAGGGTGTCAGGGTTAGGACAGGGTGTCATGGTTAGGACAGGGTGTCAGGGTGTCAGGGTTAGGACAGGGTGCCAGGGTATCAGGGTTAGGACAGGGTGTCAGGGTGTCAGGGTTAGGACAGGGTGCCAGGGTATCAGGGTTAGGACAGGGTGTCAGGGTGTCAGGGTTAGGACAGGGTGTCAGGGTGTCAGTGTGACAGGGTTAGGACAGGGTGCCAGGGTATCAGGGTTAGGACAGGGTGTCAGGGTGTCGGGGTTAGGACAGGGTGTCAGGGTGTCAGGATTAGGACAGGGTGTCAGGGTGTCAAGGTTAGGACAGCGTGTCAGGGTGTCAGGGTTAGGACAGGGTGTCAGTGTGACAGGGTTAGGACAGGGTGCCAGGGTATCAGGGTTAGGACAGGGTGTCAGGGTGTCGGGGTTAGGACAGGGTGTCAGGGTGTCAGGATTAGGACAGGGTGTCAAGGTTAGGACAGCGTGTCAGGGTGTCAGGGTTAGGACAGGGTGTCAGTGTGACAGGGTTAGGACAGGGTGTCAGGGTGTCAGGGTGCCAGGGTTAGGATTTATAACAAAGAAAAGGGATTTAACTATTTAATCTCTAAATCAAGACAAGAATAAGCAAGTCAGAACGGCGGAGAGATTGAATTGCACCTCTTATTGATTTACTCTATCCTTACATCAGCAGCTGAAACAGAACAGGATGTCAAAGGAGGTGCAATTTCTAAAATATGTTTAACACCTTTTTGGTTACTACATGATTCCATATGTGTTATTTCATAGTTTGAAATCTTCACTATTAATCTACAATGAAGAAAGTAGTCAAATTAAAGAAAAACCCTTGAATTAGTAGGTGTGTCCAAACTTTTGACTGGTAGCTTATATTTAACAAAATATACACCATTACGCTGCTGTGATTCACTGATTGGTAAGAGAGGTGAACAACACAGAATACGAGAGGTGTACAACACAGAATATGAGAGGTGTAAAACACAGAATACGAGAGGTGTACAACACAGAATACGAGAGGTGAACAACACAGAATACGAGAGGTGTACAACACAGAATACGAGAGGTGAACAACACAGAATACGAGAGGTGTACAACACAGAATACGAGAGGTGAACAACACAGAATACGAGAGGTGTACAACACAGAATACGAGAGGTGTACAACACAGAATACGAGAGGTGAACAACACAGAATACGAGAGGTGTACAACACAGAATATGAGAGGTGTACAACACAGAATATGAGAGGTGTACAACACAGAATATGAGAGGTGTACAACACAGAATATGAGTGGTGAACAACACAGAATATGAGAGGTGTACAACACAGAATATGAGAGGTGTACAACACAGAATATGAGAGGTGTACAACACAGAATACGAGAGGTGTACAACACAGAATATGAGTGGTGAACAACACGGAATACGAGAGGTGTACAACACAGAATACGAGAGGTGTACAACACAGAATATGAGAGGTGTACAACACAGAATACGAGAGGTGTACAACACAGAATACGAGAGGTGTACAACACAGAATATGAGAGGTGAACAACACAGAATACGAGTGGTGAACAACACAGAATACGAGAGGTGTACAACACAGAATACGAGAGGTGTACAACACAGAATACGAGAGGTGAACAACACAGAATACGAGAGGTGTACAACACAGAATACGAGAGGTGAACAACACAGAATACGAGAGGTGTACAACACAGAATACGAGAGGTGAACAACACAGAATACGAGAGGTGTACAACACAGAATACGAGAGGTGTACAACACAGAATGCAGAGGTGAACAACACCTGGAGGTCTACAACAATAATATGAGAGGTGTACAACACAGAATATGAGAGGTGTAGGGCACAGAATATGAGAGGTGTACAACACAGAATATGAGTGGTTACAACACAGAATATGAGAGGTGTACAACACAGAATCTAGAGGTGTACAACACAGAATATGAGTGGTGAACAACACAGAATCACTAAAGGTTTACAACACAGAATATGAGAGGTGTACAACACAGAAAAGGTGTACAACACAGAATACAGAGAGGTGTACAACACAGAATATGAGTGGTGAACAACACGGAATACGAGAGGTGTACAACACAGAATACGAGAGGTGTACAACACAGAATATGAGAGGTGTACAACACAGAATACGAGAGGTGTACAACACAGAATACGAGAGGTGTACAACACAGAATATGGGTGAACAACACAGAATAACAGTGGTGAACAACACAGAAGAGAAGGTGTACAACACAGTCTGAGACCATTGTACACTGCACAGAACACAGAGGTGAAAAACACAGAATGCATTCATTTGAACAACACAGAATACGAGAGGTGTACAACACAGAATACGAGAGGTGTACAACATGCAGTGTGTTTCTTACTCCTGGGTCTTCTTACAAAACTACCACCAGAAAACAGACAGAGAGCTGAGGGCCGCAGAACCCCAAATCAGTTGTTAAATTCGCTAAATGATTACATATCTAGAGCCAGACAAACTACCATTGGTTCTGAAGTACAATTATACCAGAGATCATTTTCTAAATGTTTAATCCAACTAAAATGAGGATTTGAAGCTGGGAAAATCTCCGTAACCTGCCACACACAGAGAGAGGCTGATATCTTGACTGTATCCCAAATTGCACCCAATTCCCTATGTAGTGCACTACTTTTGACCAGGGCTATTGTTAAAAGTAGTGCACTATATGGAATAGAGAGTTTATTGTTACCTATATGGGTGTATATAGATTATAACAATACCAAAGAGAATTAACTACCAGTCTGGTACCATTTTACTACTGCAAAACACAGTGTTGAAAAGACAATGCATTCATTTCAAAACCTTGAATAACTTGTTAAATAACCGACGCTGAGTTAACTAGTTAAATAACCAACGCTGAGTTAACTAGTTAAATAACCAACGCTGAGTTAACTAGTTAAATAACCAACGCTGAGTTAACTTGTTAAATAACCAACGCTGAGTTAACTAGTTAAATAACCGACGCTGAGTTAACTAGTTAAATAACCAACGCTGAGTTAACTTGTTAAATAACCAACGCTGAGTTAACTTGTTAAATAACCAACGCTGGGGTAACTAGTTAAATAACCAACGCTGAGTTAACTAGTTAAATAACCAACGCTGAGTTAACTAGTTAAATAACCAACGCTGAGTTAACAAGTTAAATAACCGACGCTGAGTTAACTAGTTAAATAACCAACGCTGAGTTAACCTCTTCCCTCTACCCTCTACTTTTTTGAACATTCTGTTAAAAATCGTGCAACATTTCAGCGCCCTGCTACTCATGCCAGGAATATAGTATATGCATTTGCTTAGTCTGTGTGGATAGAAAACACTCAGACGTTTATAAAACTGGTTAAATCACTGCTGTGGCTTTACCAGAACGGCATTTACATCGAAAAGCACAGGAAAAACTGATCACTGAAAATGGAAAAATATATTGCTTGCGCGACTTGAACCCATTGATAAAGGTGAACCACAATTAATTGACTGAAGTTGCAGTACCTACAGCTTCCACACGGTGTCTAGAGTCTTGTCATTTCCCTACGAGTTTTTTCTTGGTCAAACACATACAAGGCAGCACATTTCTTCAGGTCTAGGACCGGATATTTTGGTTGAGTTTCTAGCCGGACATTTTTCCAGACGGACAGCTAATGATTTTTACATCGCCTCCTGATGAATTTTATCGCTTATTAACGTTTACTAATACCTAAAGTTGCATTACAAAAGTATTTCGAAGTGTTTTGTGAAAGTTTATCGTCGACTTTTTGAATTTTAAAAAATGACGTTACGTTTTGAAACAATGTTTTTTTCGTTTATCACACAGTCTACATATAACGATATCTAGGCTTTATATGGACCGATTTAATCGAAATAAAGACCCAATAGTGTTTATGGGACATCTAGGAGTGCCAACAAAGAAGATGGTGAAAGGTAATGAATGTTTTCTATTTTATTGTGCGGTTTGTGTAACGCCGAAATGCTAATTATTTTGTTTACGTCCCCTGCGGGTCTTTTGTGTTGTAGTGTATTGTTGCATGCTATCAGATAATAGCTTCTCATGCTTTCGCCGAAAAGCATTTTAAAAATCTGACTTGTTGCCTGGATTCACAACGAGTGTAGATTTAATTCGATACCCTGCATGTGTATTTTAATGAACGTTTGAGTTTTAACTAATACTATTAGCATTTAGCGTAGCGCATTTGCATTTCCAGAGCTCTAGTTGGGACGCAAGCGTCCCGAGTAGAGGGAAGAAATAACCAACGCTGAGTTAACTTGTTAAATAACCAACGCTGAGTTAACTAGTTAAATAACCAACGCTGAGTTAACTAGTTAAATAACCAACGCTGAGTTAACTAGTTAAATAACCAACGCTGGGGTAACTAGTTAAATAACCAACGCTGAGTTAACTTGTTAAATAACCAACGCTGAGTTAACTAGTTAAATAACCAACGCTGAGTTAACTAGTTAAATAACCAACGCTGAGTTAACTAGTTAAATAACCAACGCTGAGTTAACTTGTTAAATAACCAACGCTGAGTTAACTAGTTAAATAACCGACGCTGAGTTAACTAGTTAAATAACCAACGCTGAGTTAACTAGTTAAATAACCACATCTGTTAACTAGTTAAATAACAAAATGACTGAGTTAACTAGTTAAATAACTGCAACGCTGAGTTAACTAGTTAAATGGAAGCTGAGTTAACTAGTTAAATAACAAGCTGGGGTAACTAGTTAAATAACCAACGCTGGGTAACTATTTAAACAACAACGCTAAGGGGTAACTAGTTAAATAACCAACGCTGAGTTAACTTGTTAAATAACCAACGCTGAGTTAACTAGTTAAATAACCAACGCTGAGTTAACTAGTTAAATAACCAACGCTGAGTTAACTAGTTAAATAACCAACGCTGGGGTAACTAGTTAAATAACCAACGCTGGGGTAACTAGTTAAATAACAACTGTGGTAACAGTTAAATAACCAACCTGTTAAATAACCAACGCTGAGTTAACTAGTTAAATAACTATCTGGTTAACTAGTTAAATAACCAACGCTGAGTTAACTAGTTAAATAACCAACGCTGGGGTAACTAGTTAAATAACCAACGCTGAATTAACTAGTTAAATAACCGACGCTGAGTTAACTAGTTAAATAACCAACGCTGAGTTAACTAGTTAAATAACCGACGCTGAGTTAACTAGTTAAATAACCGACGCTGGGGTAACTTGTTAAATCTCACATCTGTTCTCTGGTTTTCAAAATGACTCGGATCTCATTTTGAAATGGCTGCCTTGCCATGCAGGGTGAGAAATGGAAGTGAGAGTCAGTTCTGACAACATCACAGCATTAAGGTCTACCTCTTCCTGTCAAAATGTCACCTTGGGTCTATCACTTACAGACAACCTAAGAGGATAGAAGCAGTTTAACGATGGTGTCTAGTCTGAATAGAGGCAACATAGCCTCCCTCCCTCAGAAATATAGTGGAATGTTGAAACCTGTAAACAAAGAACTACTCAAAGAAAGCTTCACCCTGTTGAAATCTAGTTAATCACACTGTGGACATTTTCAAAGCCAATGGGGGGGGAATAGGTATTCAGACTGACAACACATTCAGCTGGGGGGTTTCAATAGGTATTCAGACAGACAACACATTCAGCTGGGGGGGTTACAATAGGTATTCAGACAGACAACACATTCAGCTGGGGGGTTACAATAGGTATTCAGACAGACAACACATTCAGCTGGGGGGTTACAATAGGTATTCAGACTGACAACACATTCAGCTAGGTATTCAGGGGGGGTTACAATAGGTATTCAGACAGACAACACATTCAGCTGGGGGGTTACAATAGGTATTCAGACAGACAACACATTCAGCTGGGGGGTTACAATAGGTATTCAGACTGACAACACATTCAGCTGGGGGGGTTACAATTCAGGTATTCAGACAATAGGTATTCAGACAGACAACACATTCAGCTGGGGGGGTTACAATAGGTATTCAGACAGACAACACATTCAGCTGGGGGGTTACAATAGGTATTCAGACAGACAACACATTCAGCTGGGGGGGGTTACAATAGGTATTCAGACAGACAACACATTCAGCTCAGACAGGGGAGGTTACAATAGGTATTCAGACAGACAACACATTCAGCTGGGGGGTTACAATAGGTATTCAGACAGACAACACATTCAGCTGGGGGGGGTTACAATAGGTATTCAGACAGACAACACATTCAGCTGGGGGGTTACAATAGGTATTCAGACAGACAACACATTCAGCTGGGGGGTTACAATAGGTATTCAGACTGACAACACATTCAGCTGGGGGGTTACAATAGGTATTCAGACAGACAACACATTCAGCTGGGGGGGGGGTTACAATAGGTATTCAGACAGACAACACATTCAGCTGGGGGGTTACAATAGGTATTCAGACAGACAACACATTCAGCTGGGGGGGGTTACAATAGGTATTCAGACAGACAACACATTCAGCTGGGGGGTTACAATAGGTATTCAGACAGACAACACATTCAGCTGGGGGGGGGGTATTCAGACTGACAACACATTCAGCAATAGGTATTCAGACAGACAACACATTCAGCTGGGGGGGGTTACAATAGGTATTCAGACAGACAACACATTCAGCTGGGGGGGTTACAATAGGTATTCAGACAGACAACACATTCAGCTGGGGGGGTTACAATAGGTATTCAGACTGACAACACATTCAGCTGGGGGGGGGGGGGGGGTTACAATAGGTATTCAGACAGACAGGCAGATACAGCATCTCCACTAGATCACAGTCTCACTTCAGTATAGTCATGTCTCTCTGTGAAGACAGGCAGATACAGCATCTCCACTAGCTCACAGTCTCACTTCAGTATAGTCATGTCTCTGGTAGCCATAACAAACCCTACAGAACGGGAACACAGAGAACAGATTCCCAGTAAGCGTGGGTCATAAGCCATAACAAACCCTACAGAACGGGAACACAGAGAACAGATTCCCAGTAAGCGTGGGTCATAATCCATAACAAACCAGACATAACGGGAACACAGAGAACAGATTCCCAGTAAGCGTGGGTCATAAGCCATAACAAACCCTACAGAACGGGAACACAGAGAACAGATTCCCAGGGAGCGTGGGTCATAAGCCATAACAAACCCTACAGAACGGGAACACAGTGAACAGATTCCCAGTAAGCGTGGGTCATAAGCCATAACAAACCCTACAGAACGGGAACACAGAGAACAGATTCCCAGTAAGCGTGGGTCATAATCCATAACAAACCAGACAGAACGGGAACACAGAGAACAGATTCCCAGTAAGCGTGGGTCATAAGCCATAACAAACCCTACAGAACGGGAACACAGAGAACAGATTCCCAGTAAGCATGGGTCATAATCCATAACAAACCCTACAGAACGGGAACACAGAGAACAGATTCCCCCAGCCATAACAAACCCTACAGCGAACACAGAGAACAGATTCCCAGTAAGCGTGGGTCATAATCCATAACAAACCAGACAGAACGGGAACACAGAGAACAGATTCCCAGTAAGTGTGGGTCATAAGCCATAACAAACCCTACAGAACGGGAACACAGAGAACAGATTCCCAGTAAGCGTGGGTCATAATCCATAACAAACCAGACAGAACGGGAACACAGAGAACAGATTCCCAGTAAGCGTGGGTCATAATCCATAACAAACCAGACAGAACGGGAACACAGAGAACAGATTCCGTTTAAGTCGAGCAAGATTCCAATATTGGATTGCATTTATTACCCCTGGTTTGATTTCCACATGTCTAATTTATTTGATTGAATTAAGATGAGAGAGAGGGATTAGCTGACTGGCAGATGACAACCGTCCTTCACAATAGCCACAAACAGGTGCTCTCCCCTATAGTAGGGCTGGGCGATACAGCACATTCATTCCGTTCATTTGAAAGGATGTTTTTGTGTGATATTCCAAATGCCTGTATCACAGAATCAACATTTTTTTGTATTTTTTTTTGTTTTTATGAGTGTTTTTATCAGCTTGTTCTCATGTTGTCTTTTTGGTCTCGTCTCCTTCACTCCTTCTGTGCTGTGCACCTTCCCATTTACACCAGAGATCTGTATATTGTGACGAGATGCTCACGTCGCCACGCTAACAATGGGAGTCGTTGTCCTAAAGGTGGGAAGGCAGGAGACAAGCTTAGGTCCAAACAACCCCATAGAGAGAAATTGTGCTTATTTTGGACAGATGTTTGGCGAGAGTGAAACCTCTCGCTTCGACTTTTCCTCCTAAACCCCTCCCCACTACCCCTCACAACAACAAAAGGTGAGAGATCACTTCTTCTTCTCTGACAAACGGTTTCAACTTGCGGTTTTTGTATTTGAGGTTTGGTCCAACAGAATGGGTCATATGGACACACAAACACATGGAGACATTATTTTCCTGTGTATTCGAGGAGAAGTTAAACAGGGTACGGTTGGAAAGGTTATGTTTCAACTCTTCAAATGTTGAGCAGAGCAGACACTACTAAAACGGACGTACCAATGAATATTCATTCTGGATAATGAATGCTCCCGTTTGTCACTCATTACGGTACCACGTATTAGTCAAATCAAGGTTATTATACCAGCTGTTTGGATGACTGTGTTTTATCAAATGTGCAATAAGCATAAAACAATTATATAAGGAATTGGCAACTCGTTCTCATTCTGAGAAATAACGTATTTTTATAACGCCACTTGATTTCAACATGTGAACGAAGTGGACAGGCCGGCATGCTGTTCAAACAGACTGACAGAAGGGTGTGTTCATAACAATTCAACTGGTTTGTTAGCTGAGTTCAGACCATGTGAACGAAGTGGACAGGCTAGCATGCTGTTCAAACAGACTGACAGAAGGGTGTGTTCATAACAATTCAACTGGTTTGTTAGCTGAGTTCAGACCATGTGAACGAAGTGGACAGGCTAGCATGCTGTTCAAACAGACTGACAGAAGGGTGTGTTCATAACAATTCAACTGGTTTGTTAGCTGAGTTCAGACCATGTGAACGAAGTGGACAGGCCGGCATGCTGTTCAAACAGACTGACAGAAGGGTGTGTTCATAACAATTCAACTGGTTTGTTAGCTGAGTTCAGACCATGTGAACGAAGTGGACAGGCCGGCATGCTGTTCAAACAGACTGACAGAAGGGTGTGTTCATAACAATTCAACTGGTTTGTTAGCTGAGTTCAGACCATGTGAAATTATACCCAGATCCAAGTTGGTTCAACTTGAAATATAAATATTAGCTAGTCACTGGCACGTGGGTTTGTGCTTGAGACATTGTTTATGAGACCTGTGTTCATGTTCTCTAATGCCTGCTACATTATTAGTCATTATTCATGGTTTTTCTAATGTCTACTACATTATTAGTCATTATTCATGGTTTTTCTAATGTCTACTACATTATTAGTCATTATTCATGGTTTCTCTAATGTCTACTACATTATTAGTGAATGGTCATGGTTCTGGTATTTGTTGTTACAAAAAGGTCATTTTTATAGAAGACCTGAAAGACAGATCAGTGATTATTGCAAAATAAAGGCAGGTAAAACTATTTTGATAAAATAATTAAATGATTCGTGGGACTTATGGTTGTTGGCCTAGATATAATATCACAAGTTCTGAATTCATTACATTATTGGTGTTTAAATGCAGGGTATTTGGTATTTAATTGTACAACAAAGCTAATTTAGAAACCCTTTCTGAAAACCTGCTTCAGAGTGCTCAGGACCTCAAACTGAGGTGAAGGTTCACCTTCCAACAGGACAACGACCCTAACCACACAGCCAAGACAACGCAGGAGTGGCTTCGGGACAAGTCTCTGAATGTCCTTGAGTGGCCCAGTCGGATTTGAACCCGATGGTAAATCTCTAGAGAGATCTGAAAATAGCGACGCTCCCCTTTCAACCTGACAAGAGCATGAGAGGATCTGCAGAGAAGAATGGGAGAAACTTCCCAAATACAGGTGTACCAAGCTTGTAGCATCAAAGTGGTCTGAATAATTTCCGAATGCACTGCATATCATGAATCGCCGATAAATTTGAAAAAAAAAATCAAGATATGAGTTTTAGGCCATATCACCAAGGTCTACCTTACAGTAACCTATAACACAGTCTACCACTACCTTATAGACTATAACACAGTCTACCACTACCTTATAGACTATAACACAGTCTACCACTACCTTATAGACTATAACACAGTCTACCACTACCTTATAGACTATAACACAGTCTACCGCTACCTTATAGACTATAACACAGTCTACCACTACCTTATAGACTATAACACAGTCTACCGCTACCTTATAGACTATAACACAGTCTACCACTACCTTATAGACTATAACACAGTCTACCACTACCTTATAGACTATAACACAGTCTACCACTACCTTATAGACTATAACACAGTCTACCACTACCTTATAGACTATAACACAGTCTACCACTACCTTATAGACTATAACACAGTCTACCACTACCGTATAGACTATAACACAGTCTACCACTACCTTATAGACTATAACACAGTCTACCCCTACCTTATAGACTATAACACAGTCTACCACTACCTTATAGACTATAACACAGTCTACCACTACCTTATAGACTATAACACAGTCTACCGCTACCTTATAGACTATAACACAGTCTACCGCTACCTTATAGACTATAACACAGTCTACCACTACCTTATAGACTATAACACAGTCTACCGCTACCTTATAGACTATAACACAGTCTACCGCTACCTTATAGACTATAACACAGTCTACCGCTACCTTATAGACTATAACACAGTCTACCACTACCTTATAGACTATAACACAGTCTACCACTACCTTATAGACTATAACACAGTCTACCACCACCTTATAGACTATAACACAGTCTACCACTACCTTATAGACTAT
The DNA here is from genome assembly GCF_034236695.1 of Oncorhynchus nerka. Classification (NCBI taxonomy): domain Eukaryota; kingdom Metazoa; phylum Chordata; class Actinopteri; order Salmoniformes; family Salmonidae; genus Oncorhynchus; species Oncorhynchus nerka. The sequence continues at coordinate 406,206 of NC_088406.1, forward strand.
AACACAGTCTACCACTACCTTATAGACTATAACACAGTCTACCGCTACCTTATAGACTATAACACAGTCTACCACTACCTTATAGACTATAACACAGTCTACCGCTACCTTATAGACTATAACACAGTCTACCACTACCTTATAGACTATAACACAGTCTACCGCTACCTTATAGACTATAACACAGTCTACCACTACCTTATAGACTATAACACAGTCTACCACTACCTTATAGACTATAACACAGTCTACCACTACCTTATAGACTATAACACAGTCTACCACTACCTTATAGACTATAACACAGTCTACCACTACCTTATAGACTATAACACAGTCTACCACTACCGTATAGACTATAACACAGTCTACCACTACCTTATAGACTATAACACAGTCTACCCCTACCTTATAGACTATAACACAGTCTACCACTACCTTATAGACTATAACACAGTCTACCACTACCTTATAGACTATAACACAGTCTACCGCTACCTTATAGACTATAACACAGTCTACCGCTACCTTATAGACTATAACACAGTCTACCACTACCTTATAGACTATAACACAGTCTACCGCTACCTTATAGACTATAACACAGTCTACCGCTACCTTATAGACTATAACACAGTCTACCGCTACCTTATAGACTATAACACAGTCTACCACTACCTTATAGACTATAACACAGTCTACCACTACCTTATAGACTATAACACAGTCTACCACCACCTTATAGACTATAACACAGTCTACCACTACCTTATAGACTATAACACAGTCTACCACTACCTTATAGACTATAACACAGTCTACCACTACCTTATAGACTATAACACAGTCTACCACTACCTTATAGACTATAAAACAGTCTACCACTACCTTATAGACTATAACACAGTCTACCACTACCTTATAGACTATAACACAGTCTACCACTACCATAGACTATAACACAGTCTACCACTACCTTATAGACTATAAAACAGTCTACCGCCACCTTATAGACTATAACACAGTCTACCGCTACCTTATAGACTATAACACAGTCTACCGCTACCTTATAGACTATAACACAGTCTACCACTACCTTATAGACTATAACACAGTCTACCACTACCTTATAGACTATAACACAGTCTACCACTACCTTATAGACTATAACACAGTCTACCACTACCTTATAGACTATAACACAGTCTACCACTACCTTATAGACTATAACACAGTCTACCACTACCTTATAGACTATAACACAGTCTACCACTACCTTAGACTATAACACAGTCTACCACTACCTTATAGACTATAACACAGTCTACCACTACCTTATAGACTATAAAACAGTCTACCACTACCTTATAGACTATAACACAGTCTACCACTACCTTATAGACTATAACACAGTCTACCACTACCTTATAGACTATAACACAGTCTACCACTACCTTATAGACTATAACACAGTCTACCACTACCTTATAGACTATAACACAGTCTACCACTACCTTATAGACTATAACACAGTCTACCACTACCTTATAGACTATAACACAGTCTACCGCCACCTTATAGACTATAACACAGTCTACCACTACCTTATAGACTATAACACAGTCTACCACTACCTTATAGACTATAACACAGTCTACCACTACCTTATAGACTATAAAACAGTCTACCGCTACCTTATAGACTATAACACAGTCTACCACTACCTTATAGACTATAACACAGTCTACCACTACCTTATAGACTATAACACAGTCTACCACTACCTTATAGACTATAACACAGTCTACCACTACCTTATAGACTATAACACAGTCTACCACTACCTTATAGACTATAACACAGTCTACCACTACCTTATAGACTATAACACAGTCTACCACTACCTTATAGACTATAACACAGTCTACCGCCACCTTATAGACTATAACACAGTCTACCGCCACCTTATAGACTATAACACAGTCTACCACTACCTTATAGACTATAACACAGTCTACCACTACCTTATAGACTATAAAACAGTCTACCACTACCTTATAGACTATAACACAGTCTACCACTACCTTATAGACTATAACACAGTCTACCACTACCTTATAGACTATAACACAGTCTACCGCCACCTTAAAGACTATAACACAGTCTACCGCCACCTTATAGACTATAACACAGTCTACCGCCACCTTAAAGACTATAAAACCGTCTACCACTACCTTATAGACTATAACACAGTCTACCACTACCTTATAGACTATAACACAGTCTACCACTACCTTATAGACTATAAAACAGTCTACCACTACCTTATAGACTATTACACAGTCTACCGCTACCTTATAGACTATAACACAGTCTACCACTACCTTATAGACTATAACACAGTCTACCACTACCTTATAGACTATAACACAGTCTACCACTACCTTATAGACTATAACACAGTCTACCACTACCTTATAGACTATAACACAGTCTACCACTACCTTATAGACTATAACACAGTCTACCACTACCTTATAGACTATAACACAGTCTACCACTACCTTATAGACTATAACACAGTCTACCACTACCTTATAGACTATAACACAGTCTACCACTACCTTATAGACTATAACACAGTCTACCACTACCTTAAAGACTATAACACAGTCTACCACTACCTTATAGACTATAACACAGTCTACCACTACCTTATAGACTATAACACAGTCTACCACTACCTTATAGACTATAACACAGTCTACCGCCACCTTATAGACTATAACACAGTCTACCACTACCTTATAGACTATAACACAGTCTACCAAAAGAGGACATCCAAGTTAATGGCCAATTGTATAATACTTACAATCCTTTCAATAATATTCCAGGCATCATTTCGATAGCTGAATGGGGCCTGACTGTGTGTTTGGGCAGGCAGAGATGTCAGAGTCTGAACTCAACATGTTGTATATCACTTGTGCTTCAAAGACAGCAGGCATTCATGAGGAGAGCCCTTTAACCCTGGGGTGTGAAAGCCTGGATTCTGCATGTCAAAAAGCTGGGACCACAGGGGGAACAAAAGATTTGAAGGGAGATGTTCTTCTACCAACAGGACGTTGCAGTGACTCATCAAGGAACCATGTAGCTTTAGATGTAAACTTACAGTCACCGTATCCTTACAACATTCAATAACGTATCGCTGAACGGCATTTCCTACTGACACGATATCTGCAGAGTTTAACATGAATGCTGTCTCTGCTTATACGGGAACGTTGTCTTTACATTTCAATCGAGCTGCAGGGGTCGCGTTACAGTTCAGGAATCTGGACTTTCAGAACACAGACCTTTAAATAAAACTGGACTTTCAGAACACAGACCTTCAAATAAAACTGGACTTTCAGAACACAGACCATTAAAAAAATCTGCGTTTTACATTGAAAGTAAAGTGTGTTTTTGCTTTAGTGGAGTGACTAGGGGTGAAACTAGATGTGACTAGGGGTGAAGCTAGATGTGACTAGGGGTGAAGCTAGATGTGACTAGGGGTGAAGCTAGATGTGACTAGGGGTGAAGCTAGATGTGACTAGGGGTGAGTGACCAGGGGTGAAGCTAGATGTGACTAGGGGTGAAGCTAGATGTGACTAGGGGTGAGTGACTAGGGGTGAAACTAGACGTGACTAGGGGTGAGTGACCAGGGGTGAAGCTAGATGTGACTAGGGGTGAGTGACTAGGGGTGAAACTAGACGTGACTAGGGGTGAGTGACCAGGGGTGAAGCTAGATGTGACTAGGGGTGAAGCTAGATGTGACTAGGGGTGAAGCTAGATGGGACTAGGGGTGAAGCTAGATGTGACTAGGGGTGAAGCTCTGGACTGGGTACTGTAGCCGGACGCTCTGGACTGAGTACTGTGGCCGGACGCTCTGGACTGGGTACTGTCACCGGACGCTCTGGACTGGGTACTGTCACCGGACGCTCTGGACTGGGTACTGTCACCAGACGCTCTGGACTGGGTACTGTCACCGGACGCTCTGGACTGGGTACTGTGGCCGGACGCTCTGGACTGGGTACTGTCACCGGACGCTCTGGACTGGGTACTGTCGCCAGACGCTCTGGACTGGGTACTGTGGCCGGACGCTCTGGACTGGGTACTGTCACCGGACGCTCTGGACTGGGTACTGTCACCGGACGCTCTGGACTGGGTACTGTCACCGGACGCTCTGGACTGGGTACTGTCACCGGACGCTCTGGACTGGGTACTGTCCCCAGACGCTCTGGACTGGGTACTGTCACCGGACGCTCTGGACTGGGTACTGTCCCCAGACGCTCTGGACTGGGTACTGTAGCCGGACACTCTGGACTGGGTACTGTAGCCGGACACTCTGGACTGGGTACTGTCGCCGGACGCTCTGGACTACCGAGGCACACTGTAGGCCTGGTGCGTGGTGCCGGCACTGGTGGTACTGGGCTGGTGACACGCACCTCAGGGCGAGTGCGGGGAGGAGGCACAGGATACACTGGACCGTGGAGACACATTGGAGATCCAGAACATAGAGCTGGCTCAATACGTCCTGGCTGGATGCCCATTCTAGCCCGGAAAGGAATAGAGCGCACCAGGCTAGAATAGCGCACTGGAGACGCACCAGGCTAGAATAGCGCACTGGAGACGCCGTGCACATCTCTGTATAACACGGTGCCTGACCAGTTACACTCTCCCCACGGTAAGCACGAGGAGTTGGCTCAGGTCTCCTACCTGACTCAGTCAATCTCCTCGTGTGCCCCCCCCCAATTTTGGATTTATTTGGGCTGCCTCTAGCCGTGTACCCTCATATCTTCATATACTCCCCAGGCTACGTCCAGGGTCCTGCTCCATCTAGTATTTCCTCCCATGTCCAGGATCCTTTTACGTCCAAAATCTCTTCCCAAGTCCATAACGTCTGCTCCTCCTTTTCACGCTGCTTGGTCCTGTTATGGTGGGTTATTCTGTCACGTTCGTCGTAACGAGGAGACCATTGGAATACATTCTTCTTTTATTTAAACGAGGAACACAAACGAACAAAACAACAAAACGAACGTAACGCTATAAACAACTAGTGCTGACATGCAACTACACATAGACAATAACCCACAAAACCAAAATGGAAAATGGCAACCTAAATAGGATCCCCAATCAGAGACAACAATAAACAGCTGCCTCTGATTGGGAACCAATTCAGGCCACCATAGACCTACATTTACCTAGACCAGTGGTCACCAAACTACGGCCCGCGGGCCGGATACGGCCCGTCAGCACATTTGGCCCGGCCCTCTGAACAATACCAGAGACGCTATCGAATTTTTTTCCTATTTGGCCTCCAGAAAAAAAATCCTAGGCCCGGCCCTGTCAAAGAGAGAACGGAATAATGGCGAAAAGGTTAGGTAAGAGAAAAATTGATTCAGAATGCAGGGTATTTAACCTGCAGTGGACAAACGATTTTTTTTTTGTTCAATGCAAAGAAAAGGCTGTTTGTCTCATCTGTCAAGAGACGGTGGCGGTATTCAAAGAATACAATCTTCGCCGACACTATGAATCCCGTCACAAAGACAAGTACGATAGCTTGCAAGGCCAAATACGAGCAGACAAACTCTCAAAGCTAAAAAGTGGACTACTATCTCAGCAGAATACATTTGTACGCCAAGCTCAGCTGAACCAGGCATCCGTTCGGGCCAGCTTTCGGGTTGCTAAACTGATAGCAAGAAGCGGTAAGCCTTTCACTGACGGAGAGTTTGTTAAGAAATGTATGGATGCTGTCGCGGAGGAGGTGTGTCCCGAGAAGAAAGATGCATTTAATGCCGTAAGTCTGTCGGCGAGTACAATCACCAGACGCGTTGAAGAAATCGGGAGTAATGTATATGCCCAGCTGCAGCAGAAGACGAAAGAATTTGACTTTTTTCATTAGCACTGGATGAGAGCACGGACGTGCAAGACACAGCGCAACTGCTCATTTTTATTCGTGGAGTTAGCGCAAACTTTGAGATATGCGAGGAGCTGGCAGCCCTCCAAAGTCTCAAAGGGACTACAACGGGAGAGGATATTTTTGACAAAGTGTGCCAAACCATGGAGAAGTTGGACCTGGACTGGTCAAAGCTAGCTAGCATCACGACTGACGGGGCTCCTAGCATGGTGGGCGAAACTCGCGGTCTAATAGGACGCATGAACCGGGAGTTGGAAAAAAGGGGTCTCACCGCCCCGCTACGAGTCCACTGCCTAATTCACCAGCAAGCACTGTGCTGCAAAGTGTTGAAGTGGGATTCTGTAATGAAGGTTGTGGTGTCGTGCATAAACTTCATCAGAGCAAAGGGACTTAAACACAGGCAGTTCCAAGAATTCCTGTCTGAACTGGAGTCTACGCACGGAGATGTGCTGTACTACACAGAGGTCCGATGGCTGAGCCGGGGCAGAGTTTTGAGGCGTTTTTTTTACGAGCTGCTACCCGAAATTAACGCATTTCTTCATTTAAAAGACAAAACGGTCCCAGAGCTGATCGACCTAGAATGGAAATGGCACCTCGCATTTTTAACAGACGTGACAGAAATACTTAACAGCCTTAACTTGCAGCTACAAGGCGAGGGGAAACTCATTTGAGACATAAAAGCATTTGAGGTGAAATTAGCGCTGCTTTTGGAACAAGTGAAAAAGCGCAACTTCGTCCATCTTCCTGCTACCCAAAACCTGTCGACAGAGAACCCAGCGGTCCCGTTCCCAGCTGAAAAGTGCGTGGAAGCACTGGAAATGCTGAAGGCGGAGTTCGGTGTGCGATTCAGTGAACTACATGTTCATGCAAAAGAAATCCGTCTTTTTCAGAACCCCTTTGTTGCCGACATTGATGAAGCCCAGCCTTCATATCAGTTTGAGTTGGCTGAGTTACAGAACTGTGATGTTCTGAAAGACGCATTCAAGCCCAACAGTCTCATTGACTTCTATGCCGCCCTCCCAAACGACACATATCCAAACATCAAAAAACACGCAATGAAAATGTCCACAGTTTTTGGCAGCACGTATATCTGCGAGAAAACCTTTTCTCGCATGAAACTGCTGAAAACCCCGATGAGATCAAGATTGACAGATGAACATTTGCATCAGTGCTTGAGACTGGCTGTAACTAGAATGGAACCTGATATTCAACTTCTCACCAGCCAGATGCAGGCCCACAGTTCACACTGATGAACATACATAGGTAAGCTCACTTTTCTGACTTGAATGAGTCATTCTGAGCATAAACAAATATAATCATAATAAAATCTACTGGGATAAAATCCATCTTTACAACCATACTGGTAGTGAAATGTATTGTGCTGTGTAGGTGCTGTATCACTTAGTTCAGTTTCTCAACCTGCTTCTTTTGTGGTTTTCACAGGGAAGTTGATGAGAGAGAGCTGCAAACAGCGGTGTCTACAAGCCTACTGGAACCTACAAAAGGATTATAAGGAAGGAACACAAGAACTTTAAGAGACTGCTCATATGTGTCAGAGAGATTCTGCTCTGACAACTGAGCTGAACTTTTATCTGTTAAGATTGTGCATGGCACGACAGAAAGTTAATGTTCCATGGCTTTTTTTTCTATGAAGAACCCAGAGAGAGTTATTTAGTTATTATTTATTTCCTGTTTTTTCTGTGAAGAACTCAGAGAGGGTTATTTAGTTATTATTTATTTCATTAATAGTGTTATTATTTGTTTCCTGACTTTTTTTCTGTAAAGAACCTGGAAAGGGTTATTTGGTTATGTGTGGCTTTCTGGAAAACAATAAATTTTTTAAGCTCCCCTACGATCGTCACACTTTTTCTGTTACAAACTGACACCGGCTCCCCATCAGAGAAGGGAAAAGTTATGTGGCCCTCACAGGAAAAAGTTTGGGGACCCCTGACCTAGACAAACCAAAACCCCATAGCTGTACAAAAAAAACCTAGACAAGAGAAAAACACACATACCACCCTCGTCACACCCTGACCTAACCAAAATAATAAAGAAAACAAAGATAACTAAGGTCAGGGTGTGACAGCCACGTGGATATCAGGGAGACACAAACCCACGTGGATATCAGGGAGACACAAACCTACGTGGATATCAGGAGACACAAACCTACGTGGATATCAGGGAGACACAAACCTACGTGGATATCAGGGAGACACAAACCTACGTGGATATCAGGGAGACACAAACCTACGTGGATATCAGGAGACACAAACCTACGTGGATATCAGGGAGACACAAACCCACGTGGATATCAGGGAGACACATACCTACGTGGATATCAGGAGACACAAACCGACGTGGATATCAGGAGACACAAACCTACGTGGATATCAGGGAGACACAAACCCACGTGGATATCAGGGAGACACAAACCGACGTGGATATCAGGAGACACAAACCTACGTGGATGCTTGAAAGACCAACGAGGAGAGATTAATTAATGGTAACTAACTAACTAAAAACTAACTAGGTTTCCCTTTTTATCTGTGGATTCATCGTCAGAGTAGAGAAAAGCACGGTTTTGGTTGATTACAAAGAACCAGCTAAAAAGAAGACCATGCCTGTCAGGTAATATAGCAACCCGTAGTTCATCTCCCAGGACAAACCAGCAACAGCAGTAGATGTACACATGGATGTTTCATGTGTGATTTGACCGGTCTCCAATTTAATATAGTTGGTTTTGGTATTTTAACCTGCGTGTCAAGATCATGTCTGATGTGGATGGACAATGAGACCTTGAACAAACCAACTCCAACGTTCTCCAACATTCCTTCACACAAATAGAATGATGAAACCAAGAACAAACCAACTCCAACATTCTCCAACATTCCTTCACACAAATAGAGAGAACTAGGACCTTTTCAACTTACCTTGAATGAGCAGCTTGAAACGCTGTCTCCGGCAGCGTGAATCCCAAGCTCCCCAGAGAACCATTTAATCCCGATCTTCTCTACAAGCACAGTGATTATCTCAATGTACATCAGACAGGCCCGCTTGATCAAAGTAGTGCATCAGTCAGTCTCACACCTCACGTCACAAGGCCCAGTGCAGAGAGCTGAAGAGATGAACATTAGCAGGAACACCTCAGGACCCTCAGCGTACATCCTAGTGCACTACCCTATGGGCCCTGGTCCAAAGTAGTGCACTATCCTATGGGTCCTGGCCCAAAGTAGTGCACTACCCCTATACTTCCTGGTCTAAAGTAGTGCACTACCCTATGGGCCCTGGTCCAAAGTAGTGCACTACCCCAATGGGCCCTGGTCCAAAGTAGTGCACTACCCCAATGGCCCTGGTCCAAAGTAGTGCACTACCCTATGGGCCCTGGTCCAAAGTAGTGCACTACCACAATGGGCCCTGGTCAAAAGTAGGGCACTACCCCAATGGGCCCTGGTCAAAAGTAGGGCACTATAAAGGGAATAGGGTGCCATTTGTGACACAGTCCGTGTTTATTTCAGGACTACCAAGATGGGAGGAGCTAAATCAACTGTAAATGTCTGTGTTCCTCAAGGTTCCGTTTTAGGACCACTATTGTTTTCACTATATATTTTACCTCTTGGGGATGTCATTTGAAAACATAATGTTAACTTTCACTGCTATGAGAATGACATACAGCTGTACATTTCAATGAAACATGGTGAAGCCCCATAATTGCCCTCGCTAGAAGCCTGTGTTTCAGACATAAGGAAGTGGATGGCTGCAAACATACTTTTAAACTCGGACAAAACAGAGATGCTTGTTCTAGGTCCCAAGAAACAAAGAGATCTGTTGAATCTGACAATTAATCTTAATGGTTGTACAGTCGTCTCAAATAAAACTGTGAAGGACCTCGGCGTTACTCTGGACCCTGATCTCAAGACCATTTCAAGGCCAGCTTTTTTACGTAACATTGCAAAAATCTGAAACTTTCTGTCCAAAAATGATGCAGAAAAATGTATCCATGCTTTTCTCACTTCTAGGTTAGACTACTGCAATGCTCTACTTTCCGGCTACCCGGATAAAGCACTAAATAAACTTCAGTTCGTGCTAAATACGGCTGCTAGAATCCTGACTAGAACCAAAAAATGTGATCATATTACTCCAGTGCTAGCCTCCCTACACTGGCTTCCTGTCAAGGCAAGGGCTGATTTCAAGGTTTTACTGCTAACCTACAAAGCATTACATGGGCTTGCTCCTACCTATCTCTCTGATTTGGTCCTGCCGTACATACCTACACGTACGCTACGGTCACAAGACGCAGGCCTCCTAATTGTCCAAAGAATTTCGAAGCAAACAGCTGGAGGCAGGGCTTTCTCCTATAGAGCTCCATTTTTATGGAATGGTCTGCCTACCCATGTAAGAGACGCAAACTCGGTCTCAACTTTTAAGTCTTTACTGAAGACTCATCTCTTCAGTGGGTCATATGATTGAGTGTAGTCTGGCCCAGGAGTGGGAAGGTGAACGGAAAGGCTCTAGAGCAACGAACCACCCTTGCTGTCTCTGCCTGGCCGGTTCCCCTCTTTCCACTGGGATTCTCTGCCTCTAACCCTATTACAGGGGCTGAGTCACTGGCTTACTGGGGCTCTTTCATACCGTCCCTGGGAGGGGTGCGTCACTTGAGTGGGTTTAGTCACTGATGTGATTTTCCTGTCTGGGTTGGCGCCCCCCCCTTGGGTTGTGCCGTGGCGGAGATCTTTGTGGGCTATACTCAGCCTTGTCTCAGGATGGTAAGTTGGTGGTTGAAGATATCCCTCTAGTGGTGTGGGGGCTGTGCTTTGGCAAAGTGGGTAGGGTTATATCCTTCCTGTTTGGCCCTGTCCGGGGGTGTCCTCGGATGGAGCCACAGTGTCTCCTGACCCCTCCTGTCTCAGCCTCCAGTATTTATGCTGCAGTAGTTTATGTGTCGGGGAGCTAGGGTCAGTTTGTTATATCTGGAGTACTTCTTCTGTCCTATTCGGTGTCCTGTGTGAATTTAAGTGTGCTCTCTCTAATTCTCTCTTTCTCTCTTTCTTTCTCTCTCTCGGAGGACATGAGCCCTAGGACCATGCCTCAGGACTACCTGACATGATGACTCCTTGCTGTCCCCAGTCCACCTGGCCGTGCTGCTGCTCCAGTTTAAACTGTTCTGCCTTATTATTATTGGACCATGCTGGTCATTTATGAATCATAATCGGTCGACCTCTACTCTACAGTACTACACCTCTCTATAGATGTATGCATGTATCAACCAGTAAATTCTCACAACTACACATTTCACAAGGCTGTATTTCCAAAGATAATTTACAGGGCGGAAGCTTAAAGTGATTTTAATAATGGCCTGGTATTATTCCAGTAAGCGGTTTCCTCCGGTAGGTACACTACACTGAGACAGAAGACAGTCAGACATGGAGTGTCTCAAATGGCATCCATTTCCATAGGGCTATTGTCAAGAGTAGCACCCTATATAGGATACAGGGTGCCATTTGGGATATATCCACGGTTTGTAATGAAAGGAAGGAAAGGCTCCATCTAAGTCACAATGCTGAAAACAGGTGGTAGGGTGTAGGGAAGGTGGGGCACGGTTGGTATCCATACCATTCATTCAAATTGCTTGCTTTAATCCTGGATTTACGGACACAGCAAACTCCACTCTCACAAACACACTGCAGCTTTACAGAGAATTACTGCGTAGTGTATAATCCCTGATTTATGACATCTCTGCCCACAGAAATAAACAAGCCCTATAGAAAGTGATGCCTGACTACCCATTGGATGGCCCTCTGTCTCATGTAAATATGCACAAATATATTAGATGTTTTAAAAGTCACTCTTCAAACTACAGTAGTATTTCACAATCAAAGATCGCACAGTCAAAAAAATAATAATTGCCACTTCAATGGTTGATTTCTCTTCCAATGATCAATCACTCACCAGTGCGTTATAATGAATAAATACTTCATTGTCACATGGGGAAATAAGATTGGCAAGATTAGTTTAGAACAATAATGTCTTCACTATGTGTCGTTACTGTGTAATTATCTGTTTGTACCAGGAAGAACACATTGGTAGTTTGATGGTTGATGATGTCATCACTTAGAACAGATGTGGACACATGAAGCCAAGTAGAGCCTGCTATAACTATTCCATTCAGATGGTGTCTGAGTAGAGCCTGCTATAACTATTCCATTCAGATGGTGTCTGATTAGAGCCTGCTATAACTATTCCATTCAGATGGTGTCTGATTAGAGGCTGCTATAACTATTCCATTCAGATGGTGTCTGAGTAGAGGCTGCTATAACTATTCCATTCAGATGGTGTCTGATTAGAGCCTGCTATAACTATTCCATTCAGATGGTGTCTGATTAGAGGCTGCTATAGCTGTTCCATTCAGATGGTGTCTGATTAGAGGCTGCTATAACTATTCCATTCAGATGGTGTCTGATTAGAGGCTGCTATAACTATTCCATTCAGATGGTGTCTGATTAGAGCCTGCTATAACTATTCCATTCAGATGGTGTCTGATTAGAGCCTGCTATAACTATTCCATTCAGATGGTGTCTGATTAGAGGCTGCTATAACTATTCCATTCAGATGGTGTCCGATTAGAGCCTGCTATAACTATTCCATTCAGATGGTGTCTGAGTAGAGGCTGCTATAACTATTCCATTCAGATGGTGTCTGATTAGAGCCTGCTATAACTATTCCATTCAGATGGTGTCTGATTAGAGCCTGCTATAACTATTCCATTCAGATGGTGTCTGAGTAGAGCCTGCTATAACTATTCCATTCAGATGGTGTCTGAGTAGAGCCTGCTATAACTATTCCATTCAGATGGTGTCTGATTAGAGCCTGCTATAACTATTCCATTCAGATGGTGTCTGAGTAGAGCCTGCTATAACTATTCCATTCAGATGGTGTCTGATTAGAGGCTGCTATAACTATTCCATTCAGATGGTGTCTGATTAGAGGCTGCTATAACTATTCCATTCAGATGGTGTCTGATTAGAGGCTGCTATAACTATTCCATTCAGATGGTGTCTGATTAGAGGCTGCTATAACTATTCCATTCAGATGGTGTCTGCTATAACTATTCCATTCAGATGGTGTCTGAGTAGAGCCTGCTATAACTATTCCATTCAGATGGTGTCTGATTAGAGGCTACTATAAATATTCCATTCAGATGGTGTCTGATTAGAGGCTGCTATAACTATTCCATTCAGATGGTGTCTGAGTAGAGGCTGCTATAACTATTCCATTCAGATGGTGTCTGAGTAGAGGCTGCTATAACTATTCCATTCAGATGGTGTGAAAACCAGATTATGAACAAGCATAGACCTTTTTAAATACGTTGTTTCATGTTTAGCATAATGATATGCCCCATTATATAGTAGGAATATGTTTCATTGATGCATTTTATACTATACAATCTGAAATGGTCCACCCACACAGACAGTGTGGTGAAGAAGGTGCAGCAGTGCCTCTTCAACCTCAGGAGGCTTAATAAATTCAGCTTGACAGGCACCTAAGACCCTCACAAACTTTTACAGATGCACAATTGAAAGCATCCTGTCTGGCTTTTTCACCGCCTGGTACGGCAACTGCTCCGCCCACAACCGTAAGGCTCTCCAGAGGGTAGTGAGGTCTGCACAACGCATCATCGGCGGCATACTGCCTGCCCTCCGTGACACCTACACCACCTGATGTCACAGGAAGGCCATAAAGATCATCAAGGACATCAACCACCCGAGCCACTGCCTGTTCACCCCGCTATCATCCAGAAGGCGAGGTCAGTACAGGTGCATCAAAACTGGGACTGAGAGACTGAAAAACAGCTTCTATCTCAAGGCCATCAGACTGTTAAATAGCCACCACTACCTGGCTTCCACCCGGTTACGTAACCCTGCACCTTAGAGGCTGCTGCCCCATATACATAGACTTGGAATCACTGGCCACTTTAATAATGCAACACAAGTGACTTTAATAATGCTTACAACTCATTTGTATATACTGTATTCTATTCTAATGTATTTTAGTCAATGCCAATCCGACATTGATCCATGTAATATTTACATATTTCTTAATTCCATTTTTGTATCTTTTAGATGTGTGTGTATTGTTGTGTATTGGTAGATACTACTGCGCTGTTGGAGCTAGGAAGTATTTCGCATGTATTGTTGTGAATTGGTAGATACTACTGCGCTGTTGGAGCTAGGAAGTATTTCGCATGTATTGTTGTGTATTGGTAGATACTACTGCGCTGTTGGAGCTAGGAAGTATTTCGCATGTATTGTTGTGAATTGGTAGATACTACTGCGCTGTTGGAGCTAGGAAGTATTTCGCTACACCCACAATAACATCTGCTAAATATGTGTATGTGACCAATAACATTTGATTTGATATACAATATAGTAGCAATGTATTGCATTGTTATTTTGTTGCAATGTTTATAAACACGAGAGAATAAGGCATTTTTATAAGTGACATTTCCCCATAAAAATATGTAGTCTATCATTTATTTCTACAGCCTTAGAAATATCTCTAAAATCAGCCAAAAGGTTATTGAACAGAACCCGACCTCACCTGGTACAGTATGTTGATATCTAACGAGGCATACTTCTGGGAGGTTGCGAGCCTTGTGATCACCTGGGCTAAACAAATAGGAACTGCGTCTCGTCATTATGTTATGTTGTATGAACATGTTTATGGGTATTGAGCCTCTACATCACTATCGCCATCTACCTGTTATCACGGTCATGTCACTGCACGTAGCCTGCTGACATGGAATTGTTTAACGAAATGCAATAGAAATCAATTAGTAAAATAACAAATTATTTGCATTGCAAATATGTGAACTGAAAATGTGTTTGAATGTATTCTTAAAATATCGGATAGGCATTTGGCTGCTAATATGAAACAAAAAACATGTATTTGTTGACATGTAATTCTAAAACACATTCTGCTAAATATTGATACGAAATGACACAACTAGCGTATCCATAGAGAAATAAAACGAATAAAACAATGTGCATTGTATTTCGAGTGCTTACCTTCTATGTTCACAGCCAGGAGGACAATCAAAACACTCGCCAACATCGCCACGGCGCTTCAACTCTCCGGAACTTCTCTGATAGCTCCCCCTTAGTGGACTGGATCAATTCACTCCAAATGGTTTGGACCAGGTATGTTGGGAATACGCCGTTACCTTCAGAACCGATGCCGACTGGGAACTAGTTTCAAGCTAATGAGCCGACGTGGAAAGCATCAATTATTGACTGACTGTAGTTATTCCAACGATCAGTAGCTTTTGAACTACGCACCACGAATCGGTGTCCGTACGGTAGATTGGCGTTGAGATCTGCCGAAGAAATCCAATGAGCTTTTTTTTACGCACAAACGAGATGATGCGTACCTATCTAACGGAGTTAGGTAAACGATGCGGGGGAGCAGAAATCGTCCAAAACAGGTTTCTATTGTGGTCAAGTGTACCTTGGATCCCGTGTCTCATCCAATGCTGCAGGTCGTCACTGCTATTGCTATAGCCTCCAGTATTTTGGGATAGAGGCGAAGGGGCGGGAGGTGCTCGATGCCCCCAATGGCAAGTTCCATGAAACACAATGGATAGTTCAAAATGATTTTCCTCCTTACAATTCAGATCATATCCAACAGACAGATCTGCAAAGGTCTTCTTCACTTGTTTTTTTAGAACAAAACAAAAGCCGAAGTTCCCTCTTTCTGCCGGCAATGGAATCAGGAGATGTTTTTTCTCCCTCCGTGGACTCAGAGCAGATTTGTATCCGGTAGTTTATTCGACAAAAACACTAGGTATTCTTTCATAAAACAGCATGCAATCGCGCTATGCGGATTTCCCCCACATAGACGCCACAACCTGACCTGGCATAATGTAGCCTAGCTGACAAGCCCCGAGTCAAACCCGAATCGGTGACGTTAGACACCTATGTGAAGCGAGCCACAATAAGAATTAGCCACAATAGTGGAATTTGCGGTTCGCCTTCAAAATAAAATTCCCCATTTGAAAGTGATTCAAACGGATACAAATAGTGGAATCATGCCATGTTTGCACTAGATAATGCTAATCAAGGTCTGACTGTTCTTATATAAATTCAACGAAAGACAATGAGTTAATTTTAATCAATTTAAATCGCAATGTAGATGTATTAGACTTTAGAATTGCATTGGGGGCATACTTACTGTATATTTCAACCTATGGATTGGTCTATAGTCTCCTGACCCCTCCTGTCTCAGCCTCCAGGATTTATGCTGCAGTAGTTTATGTGTCGGGGGCTAGGGTCAGTCTGTTATATCTGGAGTATTTCTCCTGTCTTATCCGGTGTCTGTGTGAATTTAAGTATGCTCTCTCTAATTCTCTCTTTCTTTCTCTCTCTCGGAGGACCTGAGCCCTAGGACCATACCTCAGGACTACCTGGCATGATGACTCCTTGCTGTCCCCAGTCCACCTGGCCGTGCTGCTGCTCCAGTTTCAACTGTTCAGCACCTGAGGTGCTGACTTGCTGCACCCTCGACAACCACTGTGATTATTATTATTTGACCCTGCTGGTCATTTATGAACATCTTGGCCATGTTCTGTTATAATCTCCACCCGGCACAGCCAGAAGAGGACTGGCCACCCCTCATAGCCTGGTTCCTCTCTAGGTTTCTTCCTAGGTTTTGGCCTTTCTAGGGAGTTTTTCTTAGCCACAGTGCTTCTACACCTGCATTGCTTGCTGTTTGGGGTTTTAGGCTGGGTTTCTGTACAGCACTTTGAGATATCAGCTGATGTACGAAGGGCTATATAAATACATTTGATTTGATTTATGGATTATGCCCCCATTAAATGGGGTATCAGCCTGCTCAGTGACACTCACAGAACACAGCTATATAGAGGTTACAGAGGTATCAGCATGTTAGCTCTTATTGCAGGACTGACTGTGGGAAATCACCATTCCAGTCAATCTATTGTGTGTATTGACATTCATATTGCAGTTTACAGCCTAACCGATGGATGTTGCTCAAATGGAGTATCAGCCTACTCTGTGACAGTCACAGAACGCAACTGTGTAGAGTTGACATGAAACACAAAATGAAACCTGATTCAAGCCATCTACATTTCATTAGATGGCTTCATTCATTTCATGAATAATTCTAAATGAATGATTACAACAGGCATATCATAAAACTGCATCACTCAACTACATCTTTCTATAACAGGTACTGTGTTTTCTATCAACTCATACAACAGACGGGTCTCTCATTCCCTTGTCGCACAACCGATGAACACTTTGTTCTGAATGGAAAACAAAACATACTGTACATTGTTTTATTATTTGCAGTTGGTGTGAAAACAAGGCAGATGTTATCGCTAAGAATTAAGAAAGAGCTCGTCCTTGAACTAAGAGACATTTCAGATGATGGGATCAAAGGCTGTCTTGCACTGCAAATAACCCATCGGACTTGTAGCAATATCCATGCAATATCCATGCATCCCAGACATTACTAGTGAAGATGGACATGACAACACAAGGTCATTTACCTACACGTTTTCCTCTGTCCTCCATACAGAACAAGTAGCACGTGAATTGTCTAGTGCAGTGGTTCCCAACCTTTTTGTATTTCCCTTCAAACCTTGAACCAGCTGCGTACCCCCTCTAGCATCAGGGTCAGCTGTACCCCCTCTAGCACCAGAGACAGCGCACTCTCAAATGTTGTTTTTTGCCATCATTGTAAGCCTGCAAAACACACACTATACAATATACTATACGATATACTATACGATACACTATACTATATACTATACGATATACTATACGATATACTATACTATACACTATACTATACACTATACGATATACTATACGATATACTATACGATATACTATACTATATACTATACGATATACTATACGATATACTATACTATATACTATACGATATACTATACGATATACTATACGATACACTATACGATATACTATACTATATACTATACTATATACTATACGATACACTATACGATATACTATACGATATACTATACTATATACTATACTATATACTATACTATACTATATACTATACGATACACTATACGATATACTATACGATATACTATACGATATACTATACTATATACTATACGATATACTATACGATATACTATACTATATACTATACGATATACTATACGATATACTATACTATATACTATACGATATACTATACGATACACTATACGATATACTATACGATATACTATACGATATACTATACTATATACTATACGATATACTATACGATACACTATACGATATACTATACTATATACTATACGATATACTATACGATACACTATACGATATACTATACTATATACTATACGATACACTATACGATACACTATACTATATACTATACTATATACTATACTATATACTATACGATATACTATACTATATACTATACGATATACTATACGATATACTATATACTATACTATATACTATACGATATACTATACGATATACTATACGATATACTATATACTATACGATATACTATACGATATACTATACTATATACTATACTATATACTATACTATATACTATACGATATACTATACTATATACTATACGATATACTATACTATATACTATACGATATACTATACGATACACTATACGATATACTATACTATTAAACATTAGAATGAGGGTGAGTTTTTGTCACCACCCGGCTCGTGGGAAGTGACCAAGAGCTCTTATAGGACCAGGGCACAAATAATAATATTATAATAATAATCATTCTGCTCTTTATTTAACCATCTTACATATAAAACCTTATTTGTTCATCGAAAATGGTGAAAAACTCACCACAGGTTAATGAGAAGGGTGTGCTTGAAAGGATGCACATAACTCTGCAATGTTGGGTTGTATTGGAAAGAGTCTCTGTCTTATATCATTTACCACACACAGTCTGTGCCTGTATTTAGTTGTCATGCTAGTGAGAGCCGAGAATCCACTCTCACATAGGTACATGGTTGCAAAGGGCATCAGTGTCTTAACAGCGTGATTTGCCAAGGCAGGATTCTCTGAGTGCTGCACTATCCAGAAATCTGGCAGTGGCTTCTGATTAAATTAAATTTTCACAGAACTTCTTGTTGCAATTTCGATGAGGCTCTCTTGTTCAGATATCAGTAAGTGGACTGGAGGCAGGGCATGAAAGGGATAACAAATCCAGTTGTTTGTGTCATCCGTTTCGGGAAAGTACCTGCGTAATTGCGCACCCAACTCACTCAGGTGCTTCCCTATATCACATTTGAGTGATATAGCTTGAGTTAATTTGCACACAAAAAATCATTACAATGATGGAAAGATCTGTGTGTTGTCCTTGTTAATGCAGACAGAGAAGAGCTCACACTTCTTAATCATAGCCTCAATTTTGTCCCGCACATTGAATATAGTTGCAGAGAGTCCCTGTAATCCTAGATTCAGATCATTCAGGCGATAAAAAAACATCACCCAGAGAGGCCAGTCGTGTGATGTTCTAGAACAGTGATAACTAGAATGTGTTGTACATCAGTGATGGTGGTGTTCTAGAACAGTGATAACTAGAATGTGACCAGTCGTGTGAGAAACTCGTCATCACGCAAGCGGTCAGACAAGTGAAAATTATGGTCAGTGAAGAAAACTTTAAGCTCGTCTCTCAATTTTTTTTAAACGTGTCAATTCTTTGCCCCTTGATAACCAGCACACTTCTGTATGTTGTAAAAGCTTTACCTGGTCGCTGTCCATATCATTGCGTAGTGCAAAAGATACACCAGAGTTCAGGGGCCTTGCTTTAACAAAGTTAACCATTTTCACTGTAGTGTCCAAAACGTCTTTCAAGATGTCAGGCATTCCCTTGGCAGCAAGAGCCTCTCGGTGGATGCTGCAGTGTACCCAAGAGCCTCTCGGTGGATGCTGCAGTGTACCCAAGAGCCTCTCGGTGGATGCTGCAGTGTACCCAAGAGCCTCTCGGTGGATGCTGCAGTGTACCCAAGAGCCTCTCGGTGGATGCTGCAGTGTACCCAAGAGCCTCTCGGTGGATGCTGCAGTGAACCCGAGTGGTGTCGGGAGCAACTGCTTGCACGCACGTTACCACTCCACTATGTCTCCCTGTCAGGCTTTAAAGCCATCAGTGCAGATACCAACACTTCTTGACCACCAAAGGCCATTTGATGTCACAAAGCTGTCCAGTACTTTAAACATATTATCTCCTGTTGTCCTGGTTTCCTGTGGTTTGCGGAAGAGGATTTCTTCCTTAATTGACCCCCTATAAACGTAACGGACATATACCAGGAGCTGTCCCAGGCCCGCCACGTCTCTTGACTCATGTAAGGCATATAATTCACTGGCTTGTATGTGAAGCAGTAATTGTTTCAAAACATCTCCTGCCATGTCACTGGTGCGTTGTGAAACAGTGTTGTTTGATGAAGGCATTGTTTGTATAATATTTTTGGCCTTTCCCCCCCAGCATTGTCCATATCCACGGCAGCAGGAATAATGAAGTCCTCCACAATAGTATGGTGCCCTGTCCCAGCCACTCGGTAGCTCACCATAAAAGACGCTTCTCGCCCCTTCTTATTAATGGTATCTGTTGCTTTTATACATGTCTTACTACTACTTTTTATTTTATTTATTTTATTGATTTTTTCTATTGTTTTTTTTTGCCAATTGGATTGATCCCCTCTACCACACGGAACCCCACTAATCCTACCGACGGAAACGCACGAGGTGGCTAATAACAGACCCCATCCTATGCTAGCTTGCTACCGATGGCCTGGCTAGCTGTCTAAATCACTATGACCCCAATCAACCTCACTACTCACTGGACCCTTTTGATCACTCGACTAAGCATGCCTCTCCTTAATGTCAATATGCCTTGTCCATTGCTGTTCTGGTTAGTGTTTATTGGCTTATTTCACTGTAGAGCCTCTAGTCGTGCTCACTATACCTTATCCAACCTATTAGTTCCACCACCCACAAATGCGATGACATCTCCTGCTTTCAATATCTCTCTCATCATCACTCAATACCTAAGTTTACCTCCACTGTATTCACATCCTACCATACCTTTGTCTGTACATTATACCTTGAAGCTATTTTATCGCCGCCATAAACCTCCTTTTACTCTCTGTTCCAGACGTTCTAGACGACCAATTCTTATTGCTTTTAGCCGTACCCTTATCCTACTCCTCCTCTGTTCCTCTGGCAATGTAGAGGTGAATCCAGGCCCAGCAGTGCCTAGCTCCACTCCTTTTCCCCCGGCGCTCTCTTTTGATGACTTCTGTAACCGTAATAGCCTTGGTTTCATGCATGTTAACATTAGAAGTCTCCTCCCTATGTTTGTTCTATTCACTGCTTTAGCACACTCTACAAACCCGGATGTTCTAGCTATGTTTGAATCCTGGCTTAGGAAGACCACCAAAAAATCTGAAATTTTCATCCCAAACTACAACATTTTCAGACAAGATAGAACTGCCAAAGGTGGCGGTGTTGCAATCTACTGCAAAGATAGCCTGCAGAGTTCTGTCCTACTATCCAGGTCTGTACCTAAACAATTTGAACTTCTACTTTTAAAAATCCACCTCTCTAAAAACAAGTCTCTCACCGTTGCCGCCTGCTATAGACCACCCTCTGCCCCCAGTTGTGCTCTGGACACCATATGTGAACTGATTGCCCCCCATCTATCTTCAGAGCTCGTGCTGCTAGGCGACCTAAACTGGAACATGCTTAACACCCCAGCCATCCTACAATCTAAGCTTGATGCCCTCAATCTCACACAAATTATCAATGAACCTACCAGGTACCTCCCCAAAGCCTTAAACACGGGCACCCTCATAGATATCATCCTAACCAACTTGCTCTCTAAATACACCTCTGTCTTGTCTTCAACCAAGATCACTGCCTCATTGCCTGCATCCATAATGGGTCAGCGGTCAAACGATCTCATCCCGTCAGTAGAGGATGCCTGGTTATTTTTTTTAAATGCCTTCCTAACCACCTTAAATAAGCTGCCCCATTCAATAAATTTAGAACCAGGAACAGATATAGCCTTTGGTTCTCCCCAGACCTGACTGCCCTTAACCAACACAAAAACATCCCATGGCGTTCTGCATTAGCATCGAACAGCCCCCGTGATATTCAGCTGTTCAGGGAAGCTAGAAACCATTATACACAGGCAGTTAGAAAAGCCAAGGCTAGCTTTTTCAAGCAGAAATTTGCTTCCTGCAACACTAACTCAAAAAAGTTATGGGACACTGTAAAGTCCATGGAGAATAAGAACACCTCCTCCCAGCTGCCCACTGCACTGAAGATAGGAAACACTGTCACCACTGATACATCCACTATAATTGAGAAATTCAATAAGCAGTTTCCTACGGCTGGCCATGCTTTCCACCTGGCTACTCCTACCCCGGTCAACAGCACAGCACCCCCCACAGCAACTCGCACAAGCCTTCCCCATTTCTCCTTCTCCCAAATCCAGTCAGCTGATGTTCTGATAGGGTTAGACAATCTGGACCCTTTCTTTCTAAAATGATCTGCCGAACTTGTTGCCACCCCTATTACTAGCCTGTTCAACCTGTCTTTCGTGTCGTCTGAGATTCCCAAAGATTGGAAAGTAGCTGCGGTCATCCCCCTATTCAAAGGGGGGGACACTCTTGACCCAAACTGCTACAGACCTATATCTATCCTACCCTGTCTTTCTAAGGTCTTCGAAAGCAAACAGATTACCGACCATTTTGAATCTCACCATACCTTCTCTGCTATGCAATCTGGTTTCAGAGCTGGTCATGGGTGCACCTCAGCCACGCTCAAGGTCCTAAACGATATCTTATCATAACCGCCATCGATAAAAGACAGTACTGTGCAGCCGTCTTCATCGACCTTGCCAAGGCTTTCGACTCTGTCAATCACCATATTCTTATCGGCAGACTCAGTAGCCTCGGTTTTTCTGATGACTGCCGTGCCAGGTTCACCAACTACTTTGCAGACAGAGTTCAGTGTGTCAAATCGGAGGGCATGCTGTCCGGTCCTCTGGCAGTCTCTATGGGGGTGCCACAGGGTTCAATTCTCGGGCCGACTCTTTTCTCTGTATATGTCAATGATGTTGCTCTTGCTGCGGGCGATTCTCTGATCCACCTCTGCTCAGACGACACCATTCTATATACTTCCGGCCCGTCCTTGGACACTGTGCTATCTAACCTCCAAACGAGCTTCGATGCCATACAACACTCCTTCCGTGGTCTCCAACTGCTCTTAAACGCTAGTAAAACCAAATGCATGCTTTTCAACCGTTCGCTGCCTGCACCCACATGCCTGACTAGCATCACCACCCTGGATGGTTCCGACCATGAATATGTGGACATCTATAAGTACCTAGGTGTCTGGCTAGACTGTAAACTCTCCTTCCAGACTCATATCAAACATCTCCAATCGAAAATCAAATCTAGAGTCGGCTTTCTATTCCGCAACAAAGCCTCCTTCACTCACGCCGCCAAACTTATCCTAGTAAAACTGACTATCCTACCGATCCTCGACTTCGGCGATGTCATCTACAAAATAGCTTCCAACACTCTACTCAGCAAACTGGATGCAGTTTATCACAGTGCCATCCGTTTTGTCACTAAAGCACCTTATACCACCCACCACTGCGACCTGTATGCTCTAGTCGGCTGGCCCTCGCTACATATTCGTCGCCAGACCCACTGGCTCCAGGTCATCTACAAGTCCATGCTAGGTAAAGCTCCGCCTTATCTCAGTTCACTGGTCACGATGGCAACACCCACCCGTAGCACGCGCTCCAGCAGGTGTATCTCACTGATCATCCCTAAAGCCAACACCTCATTTGGCCGCCTTTCGTTCCAGTTCTCTGCTGCCTGTGACTGGAACGAATTGCAAAAATCGCTGAAGTTGGAGACTTTTATCTCCCTCTTCAACTTCAAACATCTGCTATCTGAGCTGCTAACCGATCGCTGCAGCTGTACATAGTCTATCGGTAAATAGCCCACCCATTTTTACCTACCTCATCCCCATACTGTTTTTATTTATTTACTTTTCTGCTCTTTTGCACACCAATATCTCTACCTGTACATGACCATCTGATCATTTATCACTCCAGTGTTAATCTGCAAAATTGTAATTATTCGCCTACCTCCTCATGCCTTTTGCAGACAATGTATATAGTTCTCAACTAGCCTTTTTCTCTTTTTATTGACTTGTTAATTGTTTATTGACTTGTTAATTGTTTACCATAAAGGTGTTCTCAACTAGCCTACCTGGTTAAAAATGTGTTCTCAAACTCTGTAAAGGTGTTGACTAGTTCACAGGTGTTCTGCTACCTGGTTAAATAAAGGTGTTTTATCTTGGTTAAATAAAGGTGTTCTCAACTAGTCTACCTAAATAAAGTTGCAAATGAGAACTTGTTCTCAACTAGCCTACCTGGTTAAATAAAGTGTTCTCAATAGCCTAAAAATAAAATATCTCTAAAAAATCTCTAGCTCATAGTTCCATCATCATTATATTTCTAGCTCATAGTTCCATCATCATTATATCTATAGCTCATAGTTCCTTCATCATTATATCTCTAGCTCATAGTTCCATCATCATTATTATATCTAGCTCATAGTTCCTTCATCATTATATATCTAGTTCCTTCATCATTATAGTTCATAGTTCTTCATCATCATTATATCTCTAGCTTAGTTCCTTCATCATTATATATCTAGCTCTCTAGCTCATTATATAGCTCATAGTTCCTAGCTCATAGTTCATCATCATTATATCTCTAGCTCATAGTTTCATCATCATTATATATTATACCTAGTTCATAGTTCCTTCTCATTATATCTCTATAGTTCCATCATCATTATATCTCTAGCTTATATCATTATAAATCTAGCTCATAGTTCCTCATCATCATTATATCTCTAGCTCATAGTTCTTCATCATTATATCTCTAGTTCATAGTTCCTCATCATCATTATATCTCTAGCTCATAGTTCCTTCATCATTATATCTCATTATATCATAGTTCCATCATCATCATTATATCTCTAGCTCATAGTTCCTTCATCATTATATCTCTAGCTCATAGTTCCTTCATCATTATATCTCTAGCTCATAGTTCCTCATCATCATTATATCTCTAGCTCATAGTTCCTTCATCATTATATCTCTAGCTCATAGTTCCATTCATCATTATATCTCTAGCTCATAGTTCCTTCATCATTATATCTCTAGCTCATAGTTCCTTCATCATCATTATATCATAGTTCTAGCTCATAGTTCCTCATCATTATCAGCTCATAGTTATCATTATATCTCTAGCTCATAGTTCCATCATCATTATATCTCTAGCTCATAGTTCCTTCATCATTATATATCTAGCTCATAGTTCCTTCATCATTATATCTCTAGCTCATAGTTCCTTCATCATTATATCTCTAGCTCATAGTTCCTTCATCATTATATATCTAGCTCATAGTTCTATCATCATTATATCTATAGCTCATAGTTCCATCATCATTATATCTCTAGTTCATAGTTCCATCATCATCATTATATCTCTAGCTCATAGTTCCTTCATCATTATATCTCTAGCTCATAGTTCTATCATCATTATATCTCTAGCTCATAGTTCCATCATCATTATATCTCTAGTTCATAGTTCCTTCATCATTATATCTCTAGCTCATAGTTCCATCATCATCATTATATCTCTAGCTCATAGTTCCTTCATCATTATATCTCTAGCTCATAGTTCCATCATCATCATTATATCTCTAGCTCATAGTTCCATCATCATCATTATATCTCTAGCTCATAGTTCCATCATCATCATTATATCTCTAGTTCATCATTATAGTTCCTAGTTCATCATCATTATATCTCTAGCTCATAGTTCCTTCCATCATCATTATATCTCTAGCTCATCATCATTATATCTCTAGCTCATAGTTCCTTCATCATCATTATATCTCTAGCTCATAGTTCCTTCATCATTATATCTCTAGCTCATAGTTCCTTCATCATTATATCTCTAGCTCATAGTTCCTTCATCATTATATCTCTAGCTCATAGTTCCTTCATCATTATATCTCTAGCTCATAGTTCCTTCATCATTATATCTCTAGCTCATAGTTCCATCATCATTATATATCTAGCTCATAGTTCTATCATCATTATATCTATAGCTCATAGTTCCATCATCATTATATCTCTAGTTCATAGTTCCATCATCATCATTATATCTCTAGCTCATAGTTCCTTCATCATTATATCTCTAGCTCATAGTTAGCTCATAGTTCCATCATCATTATATCTCTAGTTCATAGTTCCTTCATCATTATATCTCTAGCTCATAGTTCCATCATCATCATATCTCTAGCTCATAGTTCTCTCATCATCATTATATCTATAGCTCATAGTTCCTTCATCATTATATCTCTAGCTCTCATCATTATATCTAGCTCATAGTTCCTTCATCATTATATCTCTAGCTCATAGTTCCTCATCATCATTATATCTCTAGCTCATAGTTCCTCATCATCATTATATCTCTAGTTCCTTCATCATAGTTAGCCATAGTTCATCATCATTATATCTCTAGTTCCTTCATCATAGCTCATAGTTCCTTCATCATTATATCTCTAGCTCATAGTTCCTCATCATCATTATATCTCTAGCTCATAGTTCCTTCATCATTATATCTCTAGCTCATAGTTCCATAGTTTCATCATTATATCTCTAGCTCATAGTTCCATCATCATTATATCAGCTCAGTTCCTTCATCATTATATCTAGCTCATAGTTCCATCATCATTATATCTCTAGCTCATAGTTCCTTCATCATTATATCTCTAGCTCATAGTTCCTTCATCATCATTATATCTCTAGCTCATAGTTCCTTCATCATTATATCTCTAGCTCATAGTTCCTTCATCATCATTATATCTCTAGCTCATAGTTCCTTCATCATTATATCTCTAGCTCATAGTTCCATCATCATTATATCTCTAGCTCATAGTTCCTTCATCATTATATATCTAGCTCATAGTTCCTTCATCATTATATCTCTAGCTCATAGTTCCTTCATCATTATATCTCTAGCTCATAGTTCCTTCATCATTATATCTCTATCTAGTTCCTTCATCATTATATCTCTAGCTCATAGTTCTATCATCATTATATCTATAGCTCATAGTTCCATCATCATTATATCTCTAGTTCATAGTTCCATCATCATCATTATATCTCTAGCTCATAGTTCCTTCATCATTATATCTCTAGCTCATAGTTCTATCATCATTATATCTCTAGCTCATAGTTCCATCATCATTATATCTCTAGTTCATAGTTCCTTCATCATTATATCTCTAGCTCATAGTTCCATCATCATCATTATATCTCTAGCTCATAGTTCCTTCATCATTATATCTCTAGCTCATAGTTCCATCATCATCATTATATCTCTAGCTCATAGTTCCTTCATCATTATATCTCTAGCTCATATCATCATTATATCTCTAGCTCATAGTTCCATCATCATCATTATATCTCTAGCTCATAGTTCCATCATCATCATTATATCTCTAGCTCATAGTTCCTTCATCATTATATCTCTAGCTCATAGTTCCTTCATCATCATTATATCTCTAGCTCATAGTTCCTTCATCATCATTATATCTCTAGCTCATAGTTCCTTCATCATTATATCTCTAGCTCATAGTTCCTTCATCATTATATCTCTAGCTCATAGTTCCTTCATCATTATATCTCTAGCTCATAGTTCCTTCATCATTATATCTCTAGCTCATAGTTCCTTCATCATTATATCTCTAGCTCATAGTTCCATCATCATTATATCTCTAGCTCATAGTTCCTTCATCATCATTATATCTATAGCTCATAGTTCCATCATCATTATATCTCTAGCTCATAGTTCCATCATCATCATTATATCTCTAGCTCATAGTTCCTTCATCATTATATCTCTAGCTCATAGTTCTATCATCATTATATCTATAGCTCATAGTTCCATCATCATTATATCTCTAGTTCATAGTTCCTTCATCATTATATCTCTAGCTCATAGTTCCATCATCATCATATCTCTAGCTCATAGTTCTCTCATCATCATTATATCTATAGCTCATAGTTCCTTCATCATTATATCTCTAGCTCATAGTTCCTTCATCATTATATCTCTAGCTCATAGTTCCTTCATCATTATATATCTAGCTCATAGTTCCTTCATCATCATTATATCTCTAGTTCATAGTTCCTTCATCATCATTATATCTCTAGTTCATAGTTCCTTCATCATTATATCTCTAGCTCATAGTTCCTTCATCATTATATCTCTAGCTCATAGTTCCTTCATCATCATTATATCTCTAGCTCATAGTTCCTTCATCATTATATCTCTAGCTCATAGTTCCTTCATCATTATATCTCTATATCATTATATCTAGCTCATAGTTCCTTCATCATTATATTCCATAGTTCCTTCATCATTATATCTCTAGCTCATAGTTCCTTCATCATCATTATATCTCTAGCTCATAGTTCCTTCATCATTATATCTCTAGCTCATAGTTCCTTCATCATCATTATATCTCTAGCTCATAGTTCCTTCATCATTATATCTCTAGCTCATAGTTCCTTCATCAGTTCCTTCATCATCATTATATCTCTAGCTCATAGTTCCTTCATCATTATATCTCTAGCTCATAGTTCCTTCATCATCATTATATCTCTAGCTCATAGTTCCATCATCATTATATCTCTAGCTCATAGTTCCTCATCATCATTATATAGCTCATAGTTTCATCATTATATCTCTAGCTCATAGTTCCTTCATCATTATATCTCTAGCTCATAGTTCCTTCATCATTATATCTCTAGCTCATAGTTCCTTCATCATTATATCTCTAGCTCATAGTTCCTTCATCATTATATCTCTAGCTCATAGTTCCATCATCATTATATCTCTAGCTCATAGTTCCTTCATCATTATATCTCTAGCTCATAGTTCATCATTATATTCATCAGTTCCTTCATCATTATATCTCTAGCTCATAGTTCCTTCATCATTATATCTCTAGCTCATAGTTCCTTCATCATTATATCTCTATCATCTCTAGCTCATAGTTCCTTCATCATTATATCTCTAGCTCATCATCATTATATCTCTAGCTCATAGTTCCTAGCTTCATCATTATATCTCTAGCTCATAGTTCCTTCATCATCATTATATCTCTAGCTCATAGTTCCATCTTCATCATTATATCTCTAGCTCATAGTTCCATCATCATCATTATATCTCTAGCTCATAGTTTCATCATATCAGTTCCTTCATCATTATATCTCTAGCTCATAGTTCCTTCATCATTATATCTCTAGCTCATAGTTCCTTCATCATTATATCTCTAGCTCATAGTTCCTTCATCATTATATCTCTAGCTCATAGTTCCTTCATCATTATATCTCTAGCTCATAGTTCCTTCATCATTATATCTCTAGCTCATAGTTCCTTCATCATTATATCTCTAGCTCATAGTTCCTTCATCATTATATCTCTAGCTCATAGTTCCATCATTATATATCTCTCTAGCTCATAGTTCCTCATCATCATTATATCTCTAGCTCATAGTTCCTCATCATCATTATATCTCTAGCTCATAGTTCCATCATCATTATATCTCTAGCTCATAGTTCCTTCATCATTATATCTCTAGCTCATAGTTCCTTCATCATTATATCTCTAGCTCATAGTTCTCTCATCATCATTATATCTCTAGCTCATAGTTCCTTCATCATAGTTCCTTCATCATTATATCTCTAGCTCATAGTTCCTTCATCATTATATCTCTAGCTCATAGTTCTCATCATCATTATATCATTATATCTCTAGCTCATAGTTCCTTCATCATTATATCTCTAGCTCATAGTTCCTTCATCATCATTATATCTCTAGCTCATAGTTCCTTAGCTCATAGTTCATCATTATATCTCTAGCTCATAGTTCCTTCATCATTATATCTAGCTCATAGTTCCTTTAGCTCATAGTTCCTTCATCATTATATCTCTAGTTCCTTCATCATAGTTCCTTCATCTTCATCATTATATCTCTAGCTCATAGTTCCTTCATCATTATATTATATCTCATCATAGTTCCTTCATCATCATTATATCTCTAGCTCATAGTTCCTTCATCATTATATCTCTAGCTCATAGTTCCTTCATCATCATTATATCTCTAGCTCATAGTTAGCTCATAGTTCCTTCATCATTATATCTCTAGCTCATAGTTCCTTCATCATTATATCTCTAGCTCATAGTTCCTTCATCATTATATCTCTAGCTCATAGTTCCTTCATCATTATATCTCTAGCTCATAGTTCCTTCATCATCATTATATCTCTAGCTCATAGTTCCATCATCATTATATCTCTAGCTCATAGTTCCTTCATCATTATATCTCTAGCTCATAGTTCCTTCATCATTATATCTCTAGCTCATAGTTCCTTCATCATTATATCTCTAGCTCATAGTTCCTTCATCATCATTATATCTCTAGCTCATAGTTCCTTCATCATTATATCTCTAGCTCATAGTTCCTTCATCATTATATCTCATTAGCTCATAGTTCTAGCTCATAGTTCCTTCATCATTATATCTCTAGCTCATAGTTCCTTCATCATTATATCTCTAGCTCATAGTTCCTTCATCATTATATCTCTAGCTCATAGTTCCTTCATCATTATATCTCTAGCTCATAGTTCCTTCATCATTATATATCATTATATCTCTAGCTCATAGTTCCTTCATCATTATATCTCTAGCTCATAGTTCCATCATCATTATTCCTAGCTCAGTTCATTATATATCTAGCTCATAGTTCCTTCATCATTATATATATCTCTAGTTCCATTCATCTCATAGTTCCTTCATCATTATATCATTATATCTCTAGTTCCTTCATAGTTCCATAGTTCCTTCATCATCATTATATCATTATATCATTATATCTCTAGCTCATAGTTCCTTCATCATTATATCTCTAGCTCATAGTTCTTCATCATTATTATATCTAGCTCATAGTTATCATCATTATATCTCTAGCTCATAGTTCCTTCATCATTATATCTCTAGCTCATAGTTCCTTCATCATTATATCTCTAGCTCATAGTTCCTTCATCATTATATCTCTAGCTCATAGTTCCTTCATCATTATATCTCTAGCTCATAGTTCCATCATCATCATTATATATCTAGCTCATAGTTCCTTCATCATTATATCTCTAGCTCATAGTTCCTTCATCATCATTATATCTATAGCTCATAGTTCCTTCATCATTATATCTCTAGCTCATAGTTCCTTCATCATTATATCTCTAGCTCATAGTTCCTTCATCATTATATCTATAGCTCATAGTTCCTTCATCATCATTATATATCTATCTCATAGTTCCTTCATCATTATATCTCTAGCTCATAGTTCCTTCATCATCATTATATCTCTAGCTCATAGTTCCTTCATCATTATATCTCTAGCTCATAGTTCCTTCATCATTATATCTCTAGCTCATAGTTCCTTCATCATTATATCTCTAGCTCATAGTTCCTTCATCATTATATCTAGCTCTCATAGCTCATCATTATATCTCTAGCTCATAGTTCCTCATCATCATTATATCTCTAGCTCATAGTTCCTTCATCATTATATCTCTAGCTCATAGTTCTCATAGTTCCATCATCATTATATCTCTAGCTCATAGTTCCTTCATCATTATATCTCTAGCTCATAGTTCCTTCATCATTATATCTCTAGCTCATAGTTCCTTCATCATTATATCTCTAGCTCATAGTTCCTTCATCATTATATCTCTAGCTCATAGTTCCTTCATCATTATATCTCTAGCTCATAGTTCCATCATCATCATATCTCTAGCTCATAGTTCTCTCATCATCATTATATCTAGCTCTAGTTCCTTCATCATTATATCTCTAGCTCATATCATCATTATATCTCTAGCTCATAGTTCCATTATATCTCTATCATCATTATATCTCTAGCTCATAGTTCCTTCATCATTATATCTCTAGCTCATAGTTCCTCATCATCATTATATCATCATTATATCTCATAGTTCCTTCATCATTATATCTCTAGCTCATAGTTCCTTCATCATTATATCTCTAGCTCATAGTTCCTTCATCATTATATCTCTATTCATAGTTCCTTCATCATTATATCTCTAGCTCATAGTTCCTTCATCATTATATCTCTAGCTCATAGTTCCTTCATCATTATATCTCTAGCTCATAGTTCCATCATCATTTATATCTCTAGCTCATAGTTCCTTCTTCATCATCATTATATCTCTAGCTCATAGTTCTTCATCATCATTATATCTCTAGCTCATAGTTCCATCATCATTATATCTCTAGCTCATAGTTTCATCTCTATCATCATTATATATCTCATAGTTCCTTCATCATTATATCTCTAGCTCATAGTTCCTTCATCATTATATCTCTAGCTCATAGTTCCTTCATCATTATATCTCTAGCTCATAGTTCCTTCATCATTATATCTCTAGCTCATAGTTCCTTCATCATTATATCTCTAGCTCATAGTTCCATCATCATCATATCTCTAGCTCATAGTTCTCTCATCATCATTATATCTCTAGCTCATAGTTCCTTCATCATTATATCTCTAGCTCATAGTTCCTTCATCATTATATATAGTTCCTTCATCATCATTATATCTCTAGCTCATAGTTCCTTCATCATTATATCTCTAGCTCATAGTTCCCATCATCATTATATAGTCATAGTTCCTTCATCATTATATCTCTAGCTCATAGTTCCATCATCATCATTATATCTCTAGCTCATAGTTCCTTCATCATTATATCTCTAGCTCATAGTTCCTTCATCATTATATCTCTAGCTCATAGTTCCATCATCATCATTATATCTCTAGCTCATAGTTCCTTCATCATTATATCTCTAGCTCATAGTTCCTTCATCATTATATCTCTAGCTCATAGTTCCATCATCATCATTATATCTCTAGCTCATAGTTCCTTCATCATTATATCTCTAGCTCATAGTTCCTTCATCATCATTATATCTCTAGCTCATAGTTCCTTCATCATTATATCTCTAGCTCATAGTTCCTTCATCATTATATCTCTAGCTCATAGTTCCTTCATCATTATATCTCTAGCTCATAGTTCCTTCATCATTATATCTCTAGCTCATAGTTCCTTCATCATTATATCTCTAGCTTATATAGTTCCTTCATCATCATTATATCTCTAGCTCATAGTTCCTTCATCATTATATAGCTCATAGTTCCTTCATCATTATATCTCTATCAGTTCCATCATTATATCTCTAGCTCATAGTTCCTTCATCATCATTATATCTCTAGCTCATAGTTCCTTCATCATTATATCTCTAGCTCATAGTTCCTTCATCATTATATCTCTAGCTCATAGTTCCTTCATCATTATATCTCTAGCTCATAGTTCTTTCATCATCATTATATCTCTAGCTCATAGTTCCTTCATCATTATATCTCTAGCTCATAGTTCCTTCATCATTATATCTCTAGCTCATAGTTCCTTCATCATTATATCTCTAGCTCATAGTTCCATCATCATCATATCTCTAGCTCATAGTTCTCTCATCATCATTATATCTCTAGCTCATAGTTCCTTCATCATTATATCTCTAGCTCATAGTTCCTTCATCATTATATCTCTAGCTCATAGTTCCTTCATCATTATATCTCTAGCTCATAGTTCCTTCATCATCATTATATCTCTAGCTCATAGTTCCTTCATCATTATATCTCTAGCTCATAGTTCCTTCATCATTATATCTCTAGCTCATAGTTCCTTCATCATTATATCTCTAGCTCATAGTTCCTTCATCATTATATCTCTAGCTCATAGTTCCTTCATCATTTTTATCTCTAGCTCTAGTTCCATCATCATCATATCTCTAGCTCATAGTTCTCTCATCATCATTATATCTCTAGTTCCTTCATCATCATTATATCTCTCATAGTTCCTTCATCATTATATCTCTAGCTCTAGTTCCTCATCATTATTATCTATCATCATCATCATTATATCTCTAGCTCATAGTTCCTTCATCATTATATCTCATAGTTCCTTCTCATAGTTCCTTCATCATTATATTATCATTATATCTCTAGCTCAGTTCCATCATCATTATATCTCTAGCTCATAGTTCCTTCATCATCATTATATCTCTAGCTCATAGTTCCTTCATCATTATATCTCTAGCTCATAGTTCCTTCATCATTATATCTCTAGCTCATAGTTCCTTCATCATTATATCTCTAGCTCATAGTTCCTTCATCATCATTATATCTCTAGCTCATAGTTCCTTCATCATTATATCTCTAGCTCATAGTTCCTTCATCATAGCTCATAGTTCCTTCATCATCATTATATCTCTAGCTCATAGTTCCTTCATCATTATATCTCTAGCTCATAGTTCATTATATTCATCATCTTCATATCTCTAGCTCATAGTTCCTTCATCATTATATCTCTAGCTCATAGTTCCTTCATCATTATATCTCTAGCTCATAGTTCCTTCATCATTATATCTCTAGCTCATAGTTCCTTCATCATCATTATATCTCTAGCTCATAGTTCCTTCATCATTATATCTCTAGCTCATAGTTCCTTCATCATTATATCTCTAGCTCATAGTTCCTTCATCATTATATCTCTAGCTCATAGTTCCATCATCATCATTATATCTCTAGCTCATAGTTCCTTCATCATTATATCTCTAGCTCATAGTTCCTTCATCATTATATCTCTAGCTCATAGTTCCTTCATCATTATATCTCTAGCTCATAGTTCCTTCATCATTATATCTCTAGCTCATAGTTCCTTCATCATTATATCTATCATATTATCATCATTATATCTAGCTCATAGTTCCTTCATCATTATATCTCTAGCTCATAGTTCCTTCATCATTATATCTCTAGCTCATAGTTCCTTCATCATCATTATATCTCTAGCTCATAGTTCCTTCATCATTATATCTCTAGCTCATAGTTCCTTCATCATTATATCTCTAGCTCATAGTTCCTTCATCATCATTATATCTCTAGCTCATAGTTCCTTCATCATCATTATATCTCTAGCTCATAGTTCCTTCAGTTCCTTCATCATTATATCTCTAGCTCATAGTTCCTTCATCATCATTATATCTCTAGCTCATAGTTCCTTCATCATCATTATATCTCTAGCTCATAGTTCCTTCATCATCATTATATCTCTAGCTCATAGTTCCATCATCATCATCATATCTCTAGCTCATAGTTCTATCATCATTATATCTCTAGTTCATAGTTCCTTCATCATTATATCTCTAGCTCATAGATCCTTCATCATTATATCTCTAGCTCATAGTTCCATCATCATCATCATATCTCTAGCTCATAGTTCCTTCCTAAACCTTTTCAAAAGCCAACTCTAGAGGAGGTTGTTACGTAACCAAACCTTTTCAAAAGCCAACTCTAGAGGTTGTTTTGTTCCTAAACCTTTTCAAAAGCCAACTCTAGAGGAGGTTGATTTGTTCCTAAACCTTTTCAAAAGCCAACTCTAGAGGAGGTTGTTACGTAACCAAACCTTTTCAAAAGCCAACTCTAGAGGAGGTTGTTCTGTTACTAAACCTTTTCAAAAGCCAACTCTAGAGGAGGTTGTTCCGTTACCAAACCTTTTCAAAAGCCAACTCTAGAGGAGGTTGTTTTGTTCCTAAACCTTTTCAAAAGCCAACTCTAGAGGAGGTTGTTACGTAACCAAACCTTTTCAAAAGCCAACTCTAGAGGAGGTTGTTTTGTTCCTAAACCTTTTCAAAAGCCAACTCTAGAGGAGGTTGTTTTGTTCCTAAACCTTTTCAAAAGCCAACTCTAGAGGATGTTGTTACGTAACCAAACCTTTTCAAAAGCCAACTCTAGAGGAGGTTGTTTTGTTCCTAAACCTTTTCAAAAGCCAACTCTAGAGGTTGTTACATAACCAAACCTTTTCAAAAGCCAACTCTAGAGGAGGTTGTTACGTAACGAAACCTTTTCAAAAGCCAACTCTAGAGGAGGTTGTTACGTAACCAAACCTTTTCAAAAGCCAACTCTAGAGGAGGTTGATTTGTTCCTAAACCTTTTCAAAAGCCAACTCTAGAGGAGGTTGTTACGTAACCAAACCTTTTCAAAAGCCAACTCTAGAGGAGGTTGTTTTGTTCCTAAACCTTTTCAAAAGCCAACTCTAGAGGTTGTTACGTAACCAAACCTTTTCAAAAGCCAACTCTAGAGGAGGTTGTTACGTAACCAAACCTTTTCAAAAGCCAACTCTAGAGGAGGTTGTTACGTAACCAAACCTTTTCAAAAGCCAACTTTAGAGGAGGTTGTTACGTAACCAAACCTTTTCAAAAGCCAACTCTAGAGGAGGTTGTTTTGTTCCTAAACCTTTTCAAAAGCCAACTCTAGAGGAGGTTGATTTGTTCCTAAACCTTTTCAAAAGCCAACTCTAGAGGAGGTTGTTACGTAACCAAACCTTTTCAAAAGCCAACTCTAGAGGAGGTTGTTTTGTTCCTAAACCTTTTCAAAAGCCAACTCTAGAGGAGGTTGTTACGTAACCAAACCTTTTCAAAAGCCAACTCTAGAGGAGGTTGTTACGTAACCAAACCTTTTCAAAAGCCAACTCTAGAGGAGGTTGTTACGTAACCAAACCTTTTCAAAAGCCAACTCTAGATGAGGTTGTTATGTAACCAAACCTTTTCAAAAGCCAACTCTAGAGGAGGTTGTTCTGTTCCTAAACCTTTTCAAAAGCCAACTCTAGAGGAGGTTGTTTTGTTCTTAAACCTTTTCAAAAGCCAACTCTAGAGGAGGTTGTTCCGTTACCAAACCTTTTCAAAAGCCAACTCTAGAGGAGGTTGTTCTGTTCCTAAACCTTTTCAAAAGCCAACTCTAGAGGAGGTTGTTCCATTACTAAGAAGCAGTTGCTAGGAAACACAATGTTGAGCTAGTATGAGAGACAGATATAACAGAAAGACAAAACTGCAAATTACTCTTGATAACTTCTTGTTTGTAAGATCAGATCAATTGACAAATTGAACCAAAATGAGGTCATGTTCCTCACTTATTTACAGTGGATTTAAAAAACCTAAAAGGCAGAAGAAAAATAATTGGAATGTAACAATAATTGAAGATGAAGAAGAACCTGGGTACTTTAAAGTACTGTAGGCCCAATCCTAAATAGACCCCTAGGCGCTACCTATGCACCTGTGGAGATCTGACAGGAGTTGTGTAATCAAAACGATAATAGCTCTGCCTTGTCCTAGGTGGACATCTCTGGGTCAGTTTAGGAGAAAGGGATTTTTATATCGATACATGTGTTTGTTTTGTTTGATTGTTTATATAATATTTGCTATTTATTTAGCTTTGTGTTTTAAATTGAGTATAATTGTATTTTCTGTATTGTTCCCAGGGCACATTTGCAAATGAGACCAGGGTCTCAATGTGTTTGCCCTGGTTAAATAAAAGTTAATAACAATATTGCTTATAGCAATCATATCCTCTAAGATACTATACCTGCTGTAAACTGTGTACAAGATGAATACAATTTGAAGTGCGTATGGTTTCTGGTACATTTTTAGGCTGTAGGGTCCTACTCTACATCATCACCATTAACAGCAGGGATACTTCAAATCAAATCAAATCAAATCAAATTTTATTTGTCACATACACATGGTTAGCAGATGTTAGTGCGAGTGTAGCGAAATGCTTGTGCTTCTAGTTCCGACAATGCAGTAATAACCAACAAGTAATCTAACTACAGCTACAACTACAGCTACAGTTGAAGTCGGAAGTTTACATACACTTAGGTTAGGTCATTAAAACTAGTTTTTCAACCACTCCACAAATTTCTTGCTAACAAACTATAGTTTTGGCAAATCAGTTATGACATCAACTTTGTGCATGACACAAGTCATTTTTCCATCAATTGTTTACAGACAGATTATTTCACTTAATTCACTGTGTCACAATTCCAGTGGGTCAGAATTTTACAGACACTAAGTTGACTGTGCCTTTAAACAGCTTGGAAAATTCCAGAATATGATTTCATGGCTTTAGAAGCTTCTGCTATGCTAATTGACATCATTTGAATCAATTGGAGGTGTACCTGTGGATGTATTTCAAGGCTTACATTCAAACTCAGCCAAGACCTCAGAAAAGAAATTGTAGACCTACACAA
Organism: Oncorhynchus nerka; assembly: GCF_034236695.1. Taxonomy (NCBI): domain Eukaryota; kingdom Metazoa; phylum Chordata; class Actinopteri; order Salmoniformes; family Salmonidae; genus Oncorhynchus; species Oncorhynchus nerka. Next base: position 444,549 of record NC_088406.1, read on the forward strand.
GTCTGGTTCATCCTTGGGTGCAATTTCCAAACACCTGAAGGTACCACATTCATCTGGACAAACAATAGTACGCAAGTATAAACACCATGGGACCATGCAGCCATCGTACCGCTCAGGAAGGAGACGCCTTCTAGAGATGAACGTACTTTAGTGTGAAAAGTGCAAATCAATCCCAGAACAACAGCAAATGACATTGTGAAGGTGCTGGAGGGAACAGGTACAAAGATACCTATATCCACAGTAAAACGAGTCTTATTTGATTTGATTTGATATAGACAGGAAAAGCCACTCAACAATGAAGAAGCTACTGCTCCAAAACCGCCATAAAAAAGCAAGACTACGGTTTGCAACTGCACATGGGGACAAAGATTGTACTTTTTGGAGAAATGTCCTCTGGTCTGATGTAACAAAAATAGAACTGTTTGGCCATAATGACCATCGTTATGTTTGGAGGGAAAAGCCTGCAAGCCAAAGAACTTCATCCCAACTGTGAAGCACGGTTGATGGAAAAATATTTGACAAAAAGGCTCTGTGCTGTTATCCTCACAAGGGATTTGAAAACAATCATTTTGACCCCTATCTTTTTTATTAGCATAAAATATAATTTTGGATCATGTTGTGGGGGTGCTTTATACACCATCCCAACCGTGAAGCATGGGGGTGGCAGCATCATGTTATGGGGGTGCTTTATACACCATCCCAACCGTGAAGCACAGGGGAGGCAGCATCATGTTGTGGGGGTGCTTTATACACCATCCCAACCGTCATGGGGAGGCAGCATCATGTTGTGGGGGTGCTTTATACACCATCCCAACCGTGAAGCACGGGGGAGGCAGCATCATGTTGTGGGGGTGCTTTATACACCATCCCAACCGTGAAGCACAGGGGAGGCAGCATCATGTTGTGGGGGTGCTTTATACACCATCCCAACCGTGAAGCACAGGGGAGGCAGCATCATGTTGTGGGGGTGCTTTATACACCATCCCAACCGTGAAGCACAGGGGAGGCAGCATCATGTTGTGGGGGGTGAAGCAGCATCATGTTGTGGGGGTGCTTTATACACCATCCCAACCGTGAAGCATGGGGGTGGCAGCATCATGTTGTGGGGGTGCTTTATACACCATCCCAACCGTGAAGCATGGGGGTGGCAGCATCATGTTGTGGGGGTGCTTTATACACCATCCCAACCGTGAAGCATGGGGGTGGCAGCATCATGTTGTGGGGGTGCTTTATACACCATCCCAACCGTGAAGCATGGGGGTGGCAGCATCATGTTGTGGGGTGCTTTATACACCATCCCAACCGTGAAGCACAGGGGTGGCAGCATCATGTTATGGGGGTGCTTTATACACCATCCCAACCGTGAAGCACAGGGGAGGCAGCATCATGTTGTGGGGGTGTTTTGCTGCAGGAGGGACTGGTGCACTTCACAATATAGATGGCATCATGAGGCAGGAAAAGTACGTGGATATATTGAAGCAACATCTCAAGACATCAGTCAGGAAGTTAAAACTTGGTCGCAAATGGGTCTTCCAAATGGACAATGACCCCAAGCATACTTCCAAAGTTGTGGCAAAATGGCTTAAGGACAACAAAGTCAAGGTATTGGAGTGGCCATCACACAGAGGGGAGATGCTCCAGGCTGCTGAGACAACTGCTTATGAAACATTAGTCGTTAGACTAGACCGCGAGTGCAGGATTGTCTCTCACGGAATATAATCACAAAGCTATGTCAACCAAATGGAAGTGACTCTACAGTATGTGTTCGTCTTTCAGTGAAACAACTGATGTCCTGGCTTTTTGGACTTTTGAACTACAGTAATCTCAGGTTCAGTGGATGCTTTGGATAGTAACACATATATGGAATAACGATGTATTACTCCATCATTGTCAATGATCAGGCTTACCACTTTTGTGTCATCAGCAAACTTAATGATGGTGTTGGAGTCGTGCCTGGCCGTGCAGTCATGAGTGAACAGGGAGTACAGGAGGGGCCTGAGCACGCACCCCCGAGGGGCCCCTGTGTTGAGGATCAGCATGGCAGATGTGTTGTTGCCTACCCTTACCACATGGGGGTGGCCGTCAGGGAGTCCAGGATCCTGTTGCAGAGGGAGGTGTTTAGTCCCAGGGTCCTTAGCTTATTGATGAGCTTTGAGGGCACTATTTGGTTGAATGCTGAGCTGTAGTCAATGAATAGCATTCTCACATAGGTATTCCTCTTGTCCAGGTGGGAAAGGGCAATGTGGAGTACAATAAAGATTGCATCATCTGTGGATCTGTTGGTGCGGTATGCAAATTGAGCGGGTCTAGGGTTTCTGGGATAATGGTGTTGATGTGGGCCATGACCAGCCTTTCAAAGCATTTAATGGCTACAGAGGTCAGTAGTCATTTAGGCAGGTTACCTTAGTGTTCTTGGGCACAGGGGGTATGGTGGTCTACTTGAAACATGTTGTTATTACAGAGAGGTTACAGAGAGGTTGAAAATGTCAGTGAAGACACTTGCCACCTGGTAATTGGTCGGACACAGCGGCCTTTTGAATGTTGACCTGTTTAAAGGTTTTACTCACATCGGCTGCGGAGAGCTTGATCACACAGTTGTCCAGAACAGCTGATGCTCTCATGCATGTTTCAGTGTTATTTGCCTTGAAGCAAGCATAGAAGTCATTTAGCTCGTCTGGTAGGTTCGTGTCACTGGGCAGCTCGCGGCTGTGCTTCCCTTTGTAGTCTGTAATATTTTGCAAGCCCTGCCACATCCGACGAGTGTCTGAGCCTTTGTAGTACAATTAGATCTTAATCCTGTATTGAAGCTTTGCCTGTTTGATGGTTCGTCGGAGGGCATAGCGGGATTTCTTTTAAGCTTCCGGGTTAGAGTCCCACTCCTTGAAAGCGGAAGCTCTCCCCTTTAGTTCAGTGCAAATGTAGCCTGTAATCCATGGCTTCTGGTTGGGATATGTACAGTGGAGGGAAAAGTATTTAGTCAGCCACCAATTGTGCAAGTTCTTAAAGAAATCTTGCTTGTTTGTAGGTGACCATATACTTTTTTCCACCATAATTTGCAAATAAATTCATAAAAATCCTACAATGTGATTTTCTGGATTTTTTACAGGCCTCTCTCATCTTTTTAAGTTGGAGAACTTGCACAATTGGTGGCTGACTAAATCCTTTTTGCCCCACTGTATGTACAGTCACTGTGGGGACGACGTCCTCGATGCACTCTCACACTCCTGTGTAGATGTCCATAACGTTAAATAAATAAAGCATCCCAACATTAATGCCATAGGTATTGTTATATTGAAACATGTAACTTTCAGAGTTTTATCCTTGTTATTGATACAGTTTTATAGAGTGCTAAAAAGCTATGTTACTAGCTAGCAATTTTTTCTTATGATGCAGATTGTTAGCTGACCTGTCGATTTATGCTAGTGTTGCATTATGGGAAATGCAGTTTTATCCCTCTAAGGTCTGAATGGGATAAATTAGATTTCACGTTGTAGCTTATTTGTATTACTGTGTTTTTGTACCTGAGTTGTTGTATTTTAATACTGAAGGCACCTAGCAATGTATTGGAGATGTGAGATTTACCTTTCTTCATGCTCCACTAAAGAACAACTTGTCAGATGGTGAATCGGAGACCTGTTCCTGTCATGATATTATTACAGATCTCTGTAAAACTCAGCCGTGGCGTCGCTCTTCATTTCTTGGTTCTTCTTCTTTCTTTATAAAGACCGCTACAAAGAGACGGATCAAATGTCTCTTTAAGAGACACCACACTACCTCCTGAGGGAGACATCTATACTACATACCCCTCTGAGTGGTCCCACACTACCTCCTGAGGGAGACATCTATACTACATACCCCTCTGAGTGGTCCCACACTACCTCCTGAGGAGACATCTATACTACATACCCCTCTGAGTGGTCCCACACCACACTACCTCCTGAGGAGACATCTATACTACATACCCCTCTGAGTGGTCCCACACTACCTCCTGAGGAGACATCTATACTACATACCCCTCTGAGTGGTCCCACACTACCTCCTGAGGAGACATCTATACTACATACCCCTCTGAGTGGTCCCACACTACCTCCTGAGGAGACATCTATACTACATACCCCTCTGAGTGGTCCCACACCACACTACCTCCTGAGGAGACATCTATACTACATACCCCTCTGAGTGGTCCCACACTACCTCCTGAGGGAGACATCTATACTACATACCCCTCTGAGTGGTCCCACACCACACTACCTCCTGAGGGAGACATCTATACTACATACCCCTCTGAGTGGTCCCACACCACACTACCTCCTGAGGGAGACATCTATACTACATACCCCTCTGAGTGGTCCCACACCACACTACCTCCTGAGGGAGACATCTATACTACATACCCCTCTGAGTGGTCCCACACCACACTACCTCCTGAGGAGACATCTATACTACATACCCCTCTGAGTGGTCCCACACCACACTACCTCCTGAGGAGACATCTATACTACATACCCCTCTGAGTGGTCCCACACCACACTACCTCCTGAGGAGACATCTATACTACATACCCCCTCTGAGTGGTCCCACACCACACTACCTCCTGAGGGAGACATCTATACTACATACCCCTCTGAGTGGTCCCACACTACCTCCTGAGGAGACATCTATACTACATACCCCTCTGAGTGGTCCCACACTACCTCCTGAGGAGACATCTATACTACATACCCCTCTGAGTGGTCCCACACTACCTCCTGAGGAGACATCTATACTACATACCCCTCTGAGTGGTCCCACACCACACTACCTCCTGAGGAGACATCTATACTACATACCCCCTCTGAGTGGTCCCACACCACACTACCTCCTGAGGGAGACATCTATACTACATACCCCTCTGAGTGGTCCCACACCACACTACCTCCTGAGGAGACATCTATACTACATACCCCTCTGAGTGGTCCCACACCACACTACCTCCTGAGGAGACATCTATACTACATACCCCTCTGAGTGGTCCCACACCACACTACCTCCTGAGGAGACATCTATACTACATACCCCTCTGAGTGGTCCCACACCACACTACCTCCTGAGGAGACATCTATACTACATACCCCCTCTGAGTGGTCCCACACCACACTACCTCCTGAGGAGACATCTATACTACATACCCCTCTGAGTGGTCCCACACCACACTACCTCCTGAGGGAGACATCTATACTACATACCCCTCTGAGTGGTCCCACACCACACTACCTCCTGAGGGAGACATCTATACTACATACCCCTCTGAGTGGTCCCACACCACACTACCTCCTGAGGAGACATCTATACTACATACCCCTCTGAGTGGTCCCACACTACCTCCTGAGGAGACATCTATACTACATACCCCTCTGAGTGGTCCCACACCACACTACCTCCTGAGGAGACATCTATACTACATACCCCTCTGAGTGGTCCCACACCACACTACCTCCTGAGGGAGACATCTATACTACATACCCCTCTGAGTGGTCCCACACCACACTACCTCCTGAGGAGACATCTATACTACATACCCCTCTGAGTGGTCCCACACCACACTACCTCCTGAGGAGACATCTATACTACATACCCCTCTGAGTGGTCCCACACCACACTACCTCCTGAGGAGACATCTATACTACATACCCCTCTGAGTGGTCCCACACCACACTACCTCCTGAGGAGACATCTATACTACATACCCCTCTGAGTGGTCCCACACCACACTACCTCCTGAGGAGACATCTATACTACATACCCCTCTGAGTGGTCCCACACCACACTACCTCCTGAGGGAGACATCTATACTACATACCCCTCTGAGTGGTCCCACACCACACTACCTCCTGAGGAGACATCTATACTACATACCCCTCTGAGTGGTCCCACACCACACTACCTCCTGAGGAGACATCTATACTACATACCCCTCTGAGTGGTCCCACACCACACTACCTCCTGAGGGAGACATCTATACTACATACCCCTCTGAGTGGTCCCACACCACACTACCTCCTGAGGAGACATCTATACTACATACCCCTCTGAGTGGTCCCACACCACACTACCTCCACCCCTCTGAGTGGTCCACACTACCTCCTGAGGGAGACATCTATACTACATACCCCTCTGAGTGGTCCCACCACACTACCTCCTGAGGAGACATCTATACTACATACCCCTCTGAGTGGTCCCACACCACACTACCTCCTGAGGGAGACATCTATACTACATACCCCTCTGAGTGGTCCCACACCACACTACCTCCTGAGGAGACATCTATACTACATACCCCTCTGAGTGGTCCCACACCACACTACCTCCTGAGGAGACATCTATACTACATACCCCTCTGAGTGGTCCCACACCACACTACCTCCTGAGGGAGACATCTATACTACATACCCCTCTGAGTGGTCCCACACCACACTACCTCCTGAGGAGACATCTATACTACATACCCCTCTGAGTGGTCCCACACCACACTACCTCCTGAGGAGACATCTATACTACATACCCCTCTGAGTGGTCCCACACCACACTACCTCCTGAGGGAGACATCTATACTACATACCCCTCTGAGTGGTCCCACACCACACTACCTCCTGAGGGAGACATCTATACTACATACCCCTCTGAGTGGTCCCACACCACACTACCTCCTGAGGAGACATCTATACTACATACCCCTCTGAGTGGTCCCACACCACACTACCTCCTGAGGAGACATCTATACTACATACCCCTCTGAGTGGTCCCACACCACACTACCTCCTGAGGAGACATCTATACTACATACCCTCTGAGTGGTCCCACACCACACTACCTCCTGAGGAGACATCTATACTACATACCCCTCTGAGTGGTCCCACACCACACTACCTCCTGAGGAGACATCTATACTACATACCCCTCTGAGTGAGGGTCCCACACCACACTACCTCCTGAGGAGACATCTATACTACATACCCCTCTGAGTGGTCCCACACCACACTACCTCCTGAGGGAGACATCTATACTACATACCCCTCTGAGTGGTCCCACACCACACTACCTCCTGAGGGAGACATCTATACTACATACCCCTCTGAGTGGTCCCACCACACTACCTCCTGAGGGAGACATCTATACTACATACCCCTCTGAGTGGTCCCACACCACACTACCTCCTGAGGAGACATCTATACTACATACCCCTCTGAGTGGTCCCACACCTCCTGAGGAGACATCTATACTACATACCCCCTGTCCCACACTACCTCCTGAGGGAGACATCTATACTACATACCCCTCTGAGTGGTCCCACACCACACTACCTCCTGAGGAGACATCTATACTACATACCCCTCTGAGTGGTCCCACACCACTACCTCCTGAGGGTGGTCTATACTACATACCCCCCACACTACCTCCTGAGGAGACATCTATACTACATACCCCTCTGAGTGGTCCCACACCACACTACCTCCTGAGGAGACATCTATACTACATACCCCTCTGAGTGGTCCCACACCACACCTCCTGAGGAGACATCTATACTACATACCCCTCTGAGTGGTCCCACACCACACTACCTCCTGAGGAGACATCTATACTACATACCCCTCTGAGTGGTCCCACCACACCTCCTGAGGAGACATCTATACTACATACCCCTCTGAGTGGTCCCACACCACACTACCTCCTGAGGAGACATCTATACTACATACCCCTCTGAGTGGTCCCACACCACACTACCTCCTGAGGAGACATCTATACTACATACCCCTCTGAGTGGTCCCACACCACACTACCTCCTGAGGAGACATCTATACTACATACCCCTCTGAGTGGTCCCACACCACACTACCTCCTGAGGAGACATCTATACTACATACCCCTCTGAGTGGTCCACACCACACTACCTCCTGAGGGAGACATCTATACTACATACCCCTCTGAGTGGTCCACACCACACTACCTCCTGAGGAGACATCTATACTACATACCCCTCTGAGTGGTCCCACACCACACTACCTCCTGAGGGAGACATCTATACTACATACCCCTCTGAGTGGTCCCACACCACACTACCTCCTGAGGAGACATCTATACTACATACCCCTCTGAGTGGTCCCACACCACACTACCTCCTGAGGAGACATCTATACTACATACCCCTCTGAGTGGTCCCCACCACACTACCTCCTGAGGGAGACATCTATACTACATACCCCTCTGAGTGGTCCCACACCACACTACCTCCTGAGGAGACATCTATACTACATACCCCTCTGAGTGGTCCCACACCACACTACCTCCTGAGGAGACATCTATACATACAGTGGTACCCCTCTGAGTGGTCCTACACCCACACTACCTCCTGAGGGAGACATCTATACTACATACCCCTCTGAGTGGTCCCACACCACACTACCTCCTGAGGAGACATCTATACTACATACCCCTCTGAGTGGTCCCACACCACACTACCTCCTGAGGAGACATCTATACTACATACCCCTCTGAGTGGTCCCACACCACACTACCTCCTGAGGAGACATCTATACTACATACCCCTCTGAGTGGTCCCACACCACACTACCTCCTGAGGGAGACATCTATACTACATACCCTCTGAGTGGTCCCACACCACACTACCTCCTGAGGAGACATCTATACTACATACCCCTCTGAGTGGTCCCACACCCCTCTGAGTGGTCCACACTACCTCCTGAGGAGACATCTATACTACATACCCCTCTGAGTGGTCCCACACCACACTACCTCCTGAGGAGACATCTATACTACATACCCCTCTGAGTGGTCCCACACCACACTACCTCCTGAGGAGACATCTATACTACATACCCCTCTGAGTGGTCCCACACCACACTACCTCCTGAGGAGACATCTATACTACATACCCCTCTGAGTGGTCCCACACCACACTACCTCCTGAGGGAGACATCTATACTACATACCCCTCTGAGTGGTCCCACACCACACTACCTCCTGAGGAGACATCTATACTACATACCCCTCTGAGTGGTCCCACACCACACTACCTCCTGAGGAGACATCTATACTACATACCCTCTGAGTGGTCCCACACCACACTACCTCCTGAGGAGACATCTATACTACATACCCCTCTGAGTGGTCCCACACCACACTACCTCCTGAGGAGACATCTATACTACATACCCCTCTGAGTGGTCCCACACCACACTACCTCCTGAGGGAGACATCTATACTACATACCCCTCTGAGTGGTCCCACACCACACTACCTCCTGAGGGAGACATCTATACTACATACCCCTCTGAGTGGTCCCACACTACCTCTGAGTGGTCCCACACCACACTACCTCCTGAGGAGACATCTATACTACATACCCCTCTGAGTGGTCCCACACCACACTACCTCCTGAGGAGACATCTATACTACATACCCCTCTGAGTGGTCCCACACCACACTACCTCCTGAGGAGACATCTATACTACATACCCCTCTGAGTGGTCCCACACCACACTACCTCCTGAGGAGACATCTATACTACATACCCCTCTGAGTGGTCCCACACCACACTACCTCCTGAGGAGACATCTATACTACATACCCCTCTGAGTGGTCCCACACCACACTACCTCCTGAGGAGACATCTATACTACATACCCCTCTGAGTGGTCCCACACTACCTCCTGAGGGAGACATCTATACTACATACCCCTCTGAGTGGTCCCACACCACACTACCTCCTGAGGAGACATCTATACTACATACCCCTCTGAGTGGTCCCACACCACACTACCTCCTGAGGGAGACATCTATACTACATACCCCTCTGAGTGGTCCCACACCACACTACCTCCTGAGGAGACATCTATACTACATAGTGGTCCCCCTCTGAGGGTCCCTGAGTGGTCCCACCACACTACCTCCTGAGGGAGACATCTATACTACATACCCCTCTGAGTGGTCCCACACTACCTCCTGAGGGAGACATCTATACTACATACCCCTCTGAGTGGTCCCACACCACACTACCTCCTGAGGAGACATCTATACTACATACCCCTCTGAGTGGTCCCACACCACACTACCTCCTGAGGGAGACATCTATACTACATACCCCTCTGAGTGGTCCCACACCACACTACCTCCTGAGGGAGACATCTATACTACATACCCCTCTGAGTGGTCCCACACCACACTACCTCCTGAGGAGACATCTATACTACATACCCCTCTGAGTGGTCCCACACTACCTCCTGAGGGAGACATCTATACTACATACCCCTCTGAGTGGTCCCACACCACACTACCTCCTGAGGGAGACATCTATACTACATACCCCTCTGAGTGGTCCCACACCACACTACCTCCTGAGGAGACATCTATACTACATACCCCTCTGAGTGGTCCCACACTACCTCCTGAGGGAGACATCTATACTACATACCCCTCTGAGTGGTCCCACACTACCTCCTGAGGAGACATCTATACTACATACCCCTCTGAGTGGTCCCACACCACACTACCTCCTGAGGAGACATCTATACTACATACCCCTCTGAGTGGTCACCACACTACCTCCTGAGGGAGACATCTATACTACATACCCCTCTGAGTGGTCCCACCACACTACCTCCTGAGGAGACATCTATACTACATACCCTCTGAGTGGTCCCACACCACACTACCTCCTGAGGGAGACATCTATACTACATACCCCTCTGAGTGGTCCCACACCACACTACCTCCTGAGGAGACATCTATACTACATACCCCTCTGAGTGGTCCCACACCACACTACCTCCTGAGGAGACATCTATACTACATACCCCTCTGAGTGGTCCCACACTACCTCCTGAGGAGACATCTATACTACATACCCCTCTGAGTGGTCCCACACCACACTACCTCCTGAGGGAGACATCTATACTACATACCCCTCTGAGTGGTCCCACACCACACTACCTCCTGAGGAGACATCTATACTACATACCCCTCTGAGTGGTCCCACACTACCTCCTGAGGGAGACATCTATACTACATACCCCTCTGAGTGGTCCCACACCACACTACCTCCTGAGGAGACATCTATACTACATACCCCTCTGAGTGGTCCCACACCACACTACCTCCTGAGGGAGACATCTATACTACATACCCCTCTGAGTGGTCACCCACCACACTACCTCCTGAGGAGACATCTATACTACATACCCCTCTGAGTGGTCCCACACCCACACCTCCTGAGGACATCTATACTACATACCCCTCTGAGTGGAGGAGACATCTATACTACATACCCTCTGAGTGGTCCCACACCACACTACCTCCTGAGGGAGACATCTATACTACATACCCCTCTGAGTGGTCCCACACCACACTACCTCCTGAGGGAGACATCTATACTGGTGGTACATACCCTCTGAGTGGTCCCACACCACACTACCTCCTGAGGAGACATCTATACTACATACCCCTCTGAGTGGTCCCACACCACACTACCTCCTGAGGAGACATCTATACTACATACCCCTCTGAGTGGTCCCACACCACACTACCTCCTGAGGAGACATCTATACTACATACCCCTCTGAGTGGTCCCACACCACACTACCTCCTGAGGAGACATCTATACTACATACCCCTCTGAGTGGTCCCACACCACACTACCTCCTGAGGGAGACATCTATACTACATACCCCTCTGAGTGGTCCCACACTACCTCCTGAGGGAGACATCTATACTACATACCCCTCTGAGTGGTCCCACACCACACTACCTCCTGAGGAGACATCTATACTACATACCCTCTGAGTGGTCCCACACCACACTACCTCCTGAGGAGACATCTATACTACATACCCCTCTGAGTGGTCCCACACCACACTACCTCCTGAGGGAGACATCTATACTACATACCCCTCTGAGTGGTCCCACACCACACTACCTCCTGAGGAGACATCTATACTACATACCCCTCTGAGTGGTCCCACACCACACTACCTCCTGAGGGAGACATCTATACTACATACCCCTCTGAGTGGTCCCACACCACACTACCTCCTGAGGGAGACATCTATACTACATACCCCTCTGAGTGGTCCCACACCACACTACCTCCTGAGGAGACATCTATACTACATACCCCTCTGAGTGGTCCCACACCACACTACCTCCTGAGGAGACATCTATACTACATACCCCCTCTGAGTGGTCCCACACTACCTCCTGAGGAGACATCTATACTACATACCCCTCTGAGTGGTCCCACACCACACTACCTCCTGAGGAGACATCTATACTACATACCCCTCTGAGTGGTCCCACACCACACTACCTCCTGAGGAGACATCTATACTACATACCCCCTCTGAGTGGTCCCACACCACACTACCTCCTGAGGAGACATCTATACTACATACCCCTCTGAGTGGTCCCACACCACACTACCTCCTGAGGAGACATCTATACTACATACCCCTCTGAGTGGTCCCACACCACACTACCTCCTGAGGAGACATCTATACTACATACCCCTCTGAGTGGTCCCACACCACACTACCTCCTGAGGGAGACATCTATACTACATACCCCTCTGAGTGGTCCCACACCACACTACCTCCTGAGGAGACATCTATACTACATACCCCTCTGAGTGGTCCCACACCACACTACCTCCTGAGGGAGACATCTATACTACATACCCCTCTGAGTGGTCCCACACCACACTACCTCCTGAGGAGACATCTATACTACATACCCCTCTGAGTGGTCCCACACCACACTACCTCCTGAGGAGACATCTATACTACATACCCCTCTGAGTGGTCCCACACCACACTACCTCCTGAGGAGACATCTATACTACATACCCCTCTGAGTGGTCCCACACCACACTACCTCCTGAGGAGACATCTATACTACATACCCCTCTGAGTGGTCCCACACCACACTACCTCCTGAGGGAGACATCTATACTACATACCCCTCTGAGTGGTCCCACACCACACTACCTCCTGAGGAGACATCTATACTACATACCCCTCTGAGTGGTCCCACACCACACTACCTCCTGAGGAGACATCTATACTACATACCCCTCTGAGTGGTACACTACCTCCTGAGGGAGACATCTATACTACACCCCTCTGAGTGGTCCCACACCACACTACCTCCTGAGGGAGACATCTATACTACATGCCCCTCTGAGTGGTCCCACACCACACTACCTCCTGAGGAGACATCTATACTACATACCCCTCTGAGTGGTCCCACACCACACTACCTCCTGAGGAGACATCTATACTACATACCCCTCTGAGTGGTCCCACACCACACTACCTCCTGAGGAGACATCTATATACATACCCCTCTGAGTGGTCCCACATACACTACCTCCTGAGGAGACATCTATACTACATACCCCTCTGAGTGGTCCCACACCACACTACCTCCTGAGGAGACATCTATACTACATACCCCTCTGAGTGGTCACACCACACTACCTCCTGAGGGAGACATCTATACTACATACCCCTCTGAGTGGTCCCACACCACACTACCTCCTGAGGAGACATCTATACTACATACCCCTCTGGTGGTCCCACACTACCTCCTGAGGAGACCTCTGAGTGGTCCCACACCACACTACCTCCTGAGGAGACATCTATACTACATACCCCTCTGAGTGGTCCCACACCACACTACCTCCTGAGGGAGACATCTATACTACATACCCCTCTGAGTGGTCCCACACCACACTACCTCCTGAGGAGACATCTATACTACATACCCCTCTGAGTGGTCCCACACCACACTACCTCCTGAGGGAGACATCTATACTACATACCCCTCTGTGGTGAGTCCCATACCTCACCACACTACCTCCTGAGGGAGACATCTATACTACATACCCCCTCTGAGTGGTCCCACACCACACTACCTCCTGAGGAGACATCTATACTACATACCCCTCTGAGTGGTCCCACACCACACTACCTCCTGAGGGAGACATCTATACTACATACCCCCTCTGAGTATATACATACCCCTCTGAGTGGTCCCACACCACACTACCTCCTGAGGGAGACATCTATACTACATACCCCTCTGAGTGGTCCCACACCACACTACCTCCTGAGGAGACATCTATACTACATACCCCTCTGAGTGGTCCCACACCACTACCTCCTGAGGGAGACATCTATACTACATACCCCTCTGACACACTACCTCCTGAGGAGACATCTATACTACATACCCCTCTGAGTGGTCCCACACCACACTACCTCCTGAGGAGACATCTATACTACATACCCCTCTGAGTGGTCCCACACCACACTACCTCCTGAGGAGACATCTATACTACATACCCCTCTGAGTGGTCCCCACCACACTACCTCCTGAGGAGACATCTATACTACATACCCCTCTGAGTGGTCCCACACCACACTACCTCCTGAGGAGACATCTATACTACATACCCCTCTGAGTGGTCCCACCACACTACCTCCTGAGGAGACATCTATACTACATACCCCTCTGAGTGGTCCCACACCACACTACCTCCTGAGGAGACATCTATACTACATACCCCTCTGAGTGGTCCCCACCACACTACCTCCTGAGGAGACATCTATACTACATACCCCTCTGAGTGGTCCCACACCACACTACCTCCTGAGGAGACATCTATACTACATACCCCTCTGAGTGGTCCCACTACCTCCTGAGGGAGACATCTATACTACATGCCCCTGAGTGGAGACATCTATACTACATACCCCTCTGAGTGGTCCCACACCACACTACCTCCTGAGGGAGACATCTATACTACATACCCCTCTGAGTGGTCCCACACCACACTACCTCCTGAGGAGACATCTATACTACATACCCCTCTGAGTGGTCCCACACCACACTACCTCCTGAGGAGACATCTATACTACATACCCCTCTGAGTGGTCCCACACCACACTACCTCCTGAGGAGACATCTATACTACATACCCTCTGAGTGGTCCCACACCACACTACCTCCTGAGGGAGACATCTATACTACATACCCCTCTGAGTGGTCCCACACCACACTACCTCCTGAGGAGACATCTATACTACATACCCCTCTGAGTGGTCCCACACCACACTACCTCCTGAGGAGACATCTATACTACATACATACCCCTCTGAGTGGTCCCACACCACACTACCTCCTGAGGGAGACATCTATACTACATGCCCCTCTGGTGGTCCCACACACTACCTCCTGAGGGAGACATCTATACTACATACCCCTCTGAGTGGTCCACACCACACTACCTCCTGAGGAGACATCTATACTACATACCCCTCCCCTCCTGAGGGTCCTACATACCCCTCTGGTGGTCCCACACCACACTACCTCCTGAGGAGACATCTATACTACATACCCCTCTGAGTGGTCCCACACCACACTACCTCCTGAGGGAGACATCTATACTACATACCCCTCTGAGTGGTCCCACACCACACTACCTCCTGAGGAGACATCTATACTACATACCCCTCTGAGTGGTCCCACACCACACTACCTCCTGAGGAGACATCTATACTACATACCCCTCTGAGTGGTCCCACACCACACTACCTCCTGAGGAGACATCTATACTACATACCCCTCTGAGTGGTCCCACACTACCTCCTGAGGAGACATCTATACTACATACCCCTCTGAGTGGTCCCACACCACACTACCTCCTGAGGAGACATCTATACTACATACCCCTCTGAGTGGTCCCACCCACACTACCTCCTGAGGAGACATCTATACTACATACCCCTCTGAGTGGTCCCACACCACACTACCTCCTGAGGAGACATCTATACTACATACCCCCTCTGAGTGGTCCCACCACACTACCTCCTGAGGAGACATCTATACTACATACCCCTCTGGTGGTCACCACACTACCTCCTGAGGGAGACATCTATACTACATACCCCTCTGAGTGGTCCCACACCACACTACCTCCTGAGGAGACATCTATACTACATACCCCTCTGAGTGGTCCCCACCACACTACCTCCTGAGGAGACATCTATACTACATACCCCTCTGAGTGGTCCCACACCACACTACCTCCTGAGGAGACATCTATACTACATACCCCTCTGAGTGGTCCCACACCACACTACCTCCTGAGGAGACATCTATACTACATACCCCTCTGAGTGGTCCCACACTACCTCCTGAGGAGACATCTATACTACATACCCCTCTGAGTGGTCCCACACCACACTACCTCCTGAGTGGAGACATCTATACTACATGCCCCTCTGGTGGTCCCACACTACCTCCTGAGGAGACATCTATACTACATACCCTCTGAGTGGTCCCACACCACACTACCTCCTGAGGAGACATCTATACTACATACCCCTCTGAGTGGTCCCACACACACCTCCTGAGGAGACATCACTACATACCCCTCTGAGTGGTCCTGAGGAGACATCTATACTACATACCCCTCTGAGTGGTCCCACACCACACTACCTCCTGAGGAGACATCTATACTACATACCCCTCTGAGTGGTCCCACACCACACTACCTCCTGAGGAGACATCTATACTACATACCCCTCTGAGTGGTCCCACACACATACACTGGTGGTCCCACACCACACTACATCTGTCTACCTCCTGAGGAGACATCTATACTACATACCCCTCTGAGTGGTCCCCACCACACTACCTCCTGAGGGAGACATCTATACTACATACCCCTCTGAGTGGTCCCACACCACACTACCTCCTGAGGGAGACATCTATACTACATACCCCTCTGAGTGGTCCCACACCACACTACCTCCTGAGGGAGACATCTATACTACATACCCCTCTGAGTGGTCCCACACCACACTACCTCCTGAGGAGACATCTATACTACATGCCCCTCTGAGTGGTCCCACACCACACTACCTCCTGAGGAGACATCTATACTACATACCCCTCTGAGTGGTCCCACACCACACTACCTCCTGAGGAGACATCTATACTACATGCCCCTCTGAGTGGTCCCACACCACACTACCTCCTGAGGGAGACATCTATACTACATACCCCTCTGGGTGGTCCCACTACCTCCTGAGGGAGACATCTATACTACATGCCCCTCTGGTGGTCCCACACTACCTCCTGAGGAGACATCTATACTACATACCCCCTCTGAGTGGACACTACCTCCTGAGGAGACATCTATACTACATACCCCTCTGAGTGGTCCCACACCACACTACCTCCTGAGGGAGACATCTATACTACATACCCCTCTGAGTGGTCCCACACCACACTACCTCCTGGGGAGACATCTATACTACATACCCCTCTGAGTGGTCCCACTACCTCCTGAGGGAGACATCTATACTACATACATACCCCTCTGAGTGGTCCCACACCACACTACCTCCTGAGGGAGACATCTATACTACATACCCCTCTGAGTGGTCCCCACCACACTACCTCCTGAGGAGACATCTATACTACATACCCCTCTGGTGGTCCCACACCACACTACCTCCTGAGGAGACATCTATACTACATACCCCTCTGAGTGGTCCCACACCACACTACCTCCTGAGGGAGACATCTATACTACATACCCCTCTGAGTGGTCCCACACTACCTCCTGAGGAGACATCTATACTACATACCCCTCTGAGTGGTCCCACACCACACTACCTCCTGAGGAGACATCTATACTACATACCCCTCTGAGTGGTCCCACACCACACTACCTCCTGAGGAGACATCTATACTACATACCCCTCTGAGTGGTCCCACACCACACTACCTCCTGAGGGAGACATCTATACTACATACCCCTCTGAGTGGTCCCACACCACACTACCTCCTGAGGAGACATCTATACTACATACCCCTCTGAGTGGTCCCACACCACACTACCTCCTGAGGAGACATGACCTCCTGAGGGACATCTATCCCACCCCTCAGTGGTCCCACACTACCTCCTGAGGGAGACATCTATACTACATACCCCTCTGAGTGGTCCCACACCACACTACCTCCTGAGGGAGACATCTATACTACATACCCCTCTGAGTGGTCCCACACCACACTACCTCCTGAGGAGACATCTATACTACATACCCCTCTGAGTGGTCCCACACCACACTACCTCCTGAGGAGACATCTATACTACATACCCCTCTGAGTGGTCCCACACCACACTACCTCCTGAGGAGACATCTATACTACATACCCCTCTGAGTGGTCCCACACTACCTCCTGAGGGAGACATCTATACTACATACCCCTCTGAGTGGTCCCACACCACACTACCTCCTGAGGGAGACATCTATACTACATACCCCCTCTGAGTGGTCCCACACTACCTCCTGAGGAGACATCTATACTACATGCCCCTCTGAGTGGTCCCCACTACCTCCTGAGGAGACATCTATACTACATACCCCTCTGGTGGTCCCACACCACTACCTCCTGAGGAGACATCTATACTACTACCTCTGAGTGGTCCCACACCACACTACCTCCTGAGGAGACATCTATACTACATACCCCTCTGAGTGGTCCCACACCACACTACCTCCTGAGGGAGACATCTATACTACATACCCCTCTGGTGGTCCCACACCACACTACCTCCTGAGGAGACATCTATACTACATACCCCTCTGAGTGGTCCCACACCACACTACCTCCTGAGGAGACATCTATACTACATACCCCTCTGAGTGGTCCCACCACACTACCTCCTGAGGGAGACATCTATACTACATACCCCTCTGAGTGGTCCCACCACACTACCTCCTGAGGAGACATCTATACTACATACCCTCTGAGTGGTCCCACATCTGGGTGGTCCCACACACTACCTCCTGAGGAGACATCTATACTACATACCCCTCTGAGTGGTCCCACACACACTACCTCCTGAGGGAGACATCTATACTACATACCCCTCTGAGTGGTCCCACACCACACTACCTCCTGAGGAGACATCTATACTACATACCCCTCTGGTGGTCCCACACCACACTACCTCCTGAGGGAGACATCTATACTACATACCCCTCTGAGTGGTCCCCACACACTACCTCCTGGGGAGACATCTATACTACATGCCCCTCTGAGTGGTCCCACACCACACTACCTCCTGAGGAGACATCTATACTACATACCCCTCTGGTGGTCCACACTACCTCCTGAGGGAGACATCTATACTACATACCCCTCTGGTGGTCCCACACCCACTACCTCCTGAGGGAGACATCTATACTACATACCCCTCTGGGTGGTCCCACACCACACTACCTCCTGAGGGAGACATCTATACTACATACCCCTCTGAGTGGTCCCACACCACACTACCTCCTGAGGGAGACATCTATACTACATACCCCTCTGGTGGTCCCACACCACACTACCTCCTGAGGAGACATCTATACTACATACCCCTCTGGTGGTCCCACTACCTCCTGAGGAGACATCTACCATACCCCTCTGGTGGTCCACACCACACTACCTCCTGAGGAGACATCTATACTACATGCCCCTCTGAGTGGTCACACCACACTACCTCCTGAGGAGACATCTATACTACATACCCCCTCTGAGTGGTCCCACCCACACTACCTCCTGAGGAGACATCTATACTACATACCCCTCTGAGTGGTCCCACACCACACTACCTCCTGAGGGAGACATCTATACTACATACCCCTCTGAGTGGTCCCACACCACACTACCTCCTGAGGGAGACATCTATACTACATACCCCTCTGAGTGGTCCCACCACTACCTCCTGAGGAGACATCTATACTACATACCCCTCTGGTGGTCCCACACCACACTACCTCCTGGGGAGACATCTATACTACATGCCCCTCTGGTGGTCCCACACTACCTCCTGAGGAGACATCTATACTACATACCCCTCTGAGTGGTCCCCCCACTACCTCCTGAGGAGACATCTATACTACATACCCCTCTGGTGGTCCCCACCACACTACCTCCTGAGGAGACATCTATACTACATACCCCTCTGAGTGGTCCCACACCACACTACCTCCTGAGGAGACATCTATACTACATACCCCTCTGAGTGGTCCACCACACTACCTCCTGAGGAGACATCTATACTACATACCCCTCTGAGTGGTCCCACACCTCCACACTACCTACCCCCTGAGGAGACATCTATACTACATACCCCCTCTGAGTGGTCCCACCACACTACCTCCTGAGGGAGACATCTATACTACATACCCCTCTGAGTGGTCCCACACCACACTACCTCCTGAGGGAGACATCTATACTACATACCCCTCTGGTGGTCCCCACCACACTACCTCCTGAGGAGACATCTATACTACATACCCTCTGAGTGGTCCCACACCTCCTGAGGGAGACATCTATACTACATACCCTCTGAGTGGTCCCACCACACTACCTCCTGAGGAGACATCTATACTACATACCCCTCTGAGTGGTCCCACACCACACTACCTCCTGAGGAGACATCTATACTACATACCCCTCTGGTGGTCCCACACCACACTACCTCCTGAGGAGACATCTATACTACATACCCCTCTGAGTGGTCCCACACCTCCACACTACCTACCCCCTGGTGTCCCACACCACACTACCTCCTGGGAGACATCTATACTACATACCCCTCTGGTGGTGGTCCCACACCACACTACCTCCTGAGGAGACATCTATACTACATACCCCTCTGAGTGGTCCCACACCACACTACCTCCTGAGGAGACATCTATACTACATACCCCTCTGAGTGGTCCCACCACACTACCTCCTGAGGAGACATCTATACTACATACCCCTCTGAGTGGTCCCACACCTCCTGGGGAGACATCTACCTACCCCCTGGTGGAGACACCTCCTGAGGGAGACATCTATACTACATACCCCTCCTGAGTGGTCCCATGCCCCTCACCACACTACCTCCTGAGGGAGACATCTATACTACATACCCCTCTGAGTGGTCCCACACCACACTACCTCCTGAGGAGACATCTATACTACATACCCCTCTGGTGGTCCCACACCACACTACCTCCTGAGGAGACATCTATACTACATACCCCTCTGAGTGGTCCCACACCACACTACCTCCTGAGGGAGACATCTACATACCCCTCTGGTGGTCCCACACCCACACCTCCTGAGGGAGACATCTATACTACATACCCCTCTGAGTGGTCCCACCACACTACCTCCTGAGGAGACATCTATACTACATACCCCTCTGAGTGGTCCCACACCACACTACCTCCTGAGGGAGACATCTATACTACATACCCCTCTGAGTGGTCCCACACCACACTACCTCCTGAGGAGACATCTATACTACATACCCCTCTGAGTGGTCCCACCACACTACCTCCTGAGGAGACATCTATACTACATACCCCTCTGAGTGGTCCCACACCACACTACCTCCTGAGGAGACATCTATACTACATACCCCTCTGAGTGGTCCCACACCACACTACCTCCTGAGGAGACATCTATACTACATACCCCTCTGAGTGGTCCCACCACCTACCTCCTGACAGACATCTATACTACATACCCCTCTGAGTGGTCCCCCACACTACCTCCTGAGGAGACATCTATACTACATACCCCTCTGAGTGGTCCCCACCACTACCTCCTGAGGAGACATCTATACTACATACCCCCTCTGAGTGGTCCCACCCACACTACCTCCTGAGGAGACATCTATACTACATACCCCTCTGGTGGTCCCCACCACACTACCTCCTGAGGGAGACATCTATACTACATACCCCTCTGAGTGGTCCCACACCACACTACCTCCTGAGGGAGACATCTATACTACATACCCCTCTGAGTGGTCCCACACTACCTCCTGAGGAGACATCTATACTACATACCCCTCTGAGTGGTCCCACACCACACTACCTCCTGAGGGAGACATCTATACTACATACCCCTCTGAGTGGTCCCACACCACACTACCTCCTGAGGGAGACATCTATACTACATACCCCTCTGGTGGTCCCACACCACACTACCTCCTGAGGAGACATCTATACTACATACCCCTCTGGTGGTCCACACCACACTACCTCCTGAGGAGACATCTATACTACATACCCCTCTGAGTGGTCCCACACCACACTACCTCCTGAGGGAGACATCTATACTACATACCCCTCTGAGTGGTCCCACACCACACTACCTCCTGAGGGAGACATCTATACTACATACCCCTCTGAGTGGTCCCACACCACACTACCTCCTGAGGAGACATCTATACTACATACCCCTCTGAGTGGTCCCACACCACACTACCTCCTGAGGGAGACATCTATACTACATACCCCTCTGAGTGGTCCCACACCACACTACCTCCTGAGGAGACATCTATACTACATACCCCTCTGAGTGGTCCCCACCACACTACCTCCTGAGGAGACATCTATACTACATACCCCTCTGAGTGGTCCCACCACACTACCTCCTGAGGAGACATCTATACTACATACCCCTCTGGTGGTCCACACCACTACCTCCTGAGGGAGACATCTATACTACATACCCCTCTGAGTGGTCCCACACCACACTACCTCCTGAGGAGACATCTATACTACATACCCCTCTGAGTGGTCCCACCACACTACCTCCTGAGGAGACATCTATACTACATACCCCCTCTGAGTGGTCCCACACCACACTACCTCCTGAGGAGACATCATCTACCCCTCTGGTGGTCCCACATACACCCTCCTGAGGAGACATCTATACTACATACCCCTCTGAGTGGTCCCACACTACCTCCTGAGGAGACATCTATACTACATACCCCTCTGGTGGTCCCACACCACACTACCTCCTGAGGAGACATCTATCTATACCCCTCTGGTGGTACACTACCCTGAGGAGACATCTACTACATACCCCTCTGAGTGGTCCCACACCACACTACCTCCTGAGGGAGACATCTATACTACATACCCCTCTGAGTGGTCCCACACCACACTACCTCCTGAGGAGACATCTATACTACATACCCCTCTGAGTGGTCCCACACCACACTACCTCCTGAGGAGACATCTATACTACATACCCCTCTGAGTGGTCCCACACCACACTACCTCCTGAGGGAGACATCTATACTACATACCCCTCTGGTGGTCCCCACACTACCTCCTGAGGAGACATCTATACTACATACCCCTCTGAGTGGTCCCACACTACCTCCTGAGGAGACATCTATACTACATACCCCTCTGGTGGTCCCACACCACACTACCTCCTGAGGGAGACATCTATACTACATACCCTCTGAGTGGTCCCACACCACACTACCTCCTGAGGAGACATCTATACTACATACCCCTCTGAGTGGTCCCACACTACCTCCTGAGGAGACATCTACTACTACCCCCTGGTGGTCCCACACTACCTCCTGAGGAGACATCTATACTACATACCCCTCTGAGTGGTCACCACACTACCTCCTGAGGAGACATCTATACTACATACCCCTCTGAGTGGTCCCACACCACACTACCTCCTGAGGGAGACATCTATACTACATACCCCTCTGGTGGTCCCCACCACACCCTCTGAGTGGTCCCACATACCCCTCTGAGTGGTCCCACACTACCTCCTGAGGAGACATCTATACTACATGCCCCTCTGAGTGGTCCCACACCACACTACCTCCTGAGGAGACATCTATACTACATACCCCTCTGAGTGGTCCCACACCACACTACCTCCTGAGGAGACATCTATACTACATACCCCTCTGAGTGGTCCCACACCACACTACCTCCTGGGGAGACATCTATACTACATACCCTCTGAGTGGTCCCACACCACACTACCTCCTGAGGAGACATCTATACTACATACCCCTCTGGTGGTCCCACACCACACTACCTCCTGAGGAGACATCTATACTACATACCCCCTCTGGTGGTCCCACCACACTACCTCCTGAGGAGACATCTATACTACATACCCCTCTGAGTGGTCCCACACCACACTACCTCCTGAGGAGACATCTATACTACATACCCCTCTGAGTGGTCCCACACCTCCTGAGGAGACACTACCTCCTGTCCCACTACCTCCTGAGGGAGACATCTATACTACATGCCCCTCATACCACACCCTCTGAGGAGACATCTATACTACATGCCCCTCTGGTGGTCCACACCACACTACCTCCTGAGGAGACATCTATACTACATACCCCTCTGGTGGTCCACACCACACTACCTCCTGAGGAGACATCTATACTACATACCCCTCTGAGTGGTCCCACACCACACTACCTCCTGAGGAGACATCTATACTACATACCCCTCTGGTGGTCCACACCACACTACCTCCTGAGGAGACATCTATACTACATGCCCCTCTGAGTGGTCCCACACCACACTACCTCCTGAGGAGACATCTATACTACATACCCCTCTGAGTGGTCCACACCACACTACCTCCTGAGGAGACATCTATACTACATACCCCTCTGAGTGGTCCCACACCACACTACCTCCTGAGGAGACATCTATACTACATACCCCTCTGGTGGTCCCACACTACCTCCTGAGGGAGACATCTATACTACATACCCCTCTGAGTGGTCCCACACCACACTCCTGAGGGAGACATCTATACTACATGCCCCTCTGAGTGGTCCCACCACACTACCTCCTGAGGAGACATCTATACTACATACCCCTCTGAGTGGTCCCACACCACACTACCTCCTGAGGAGACATCTATACTACATACCCCTCTGGTGGTCCACACCACACTACCTCCTGAGGAGACATCTATACTACATACCCCTCTGAGTGGTCCCACACCACACTACCTCCTCCTGAGGAGACATCTATACTACATACCCCTCTGAGTGGTCCCACACCACACTACCTCCTGAGGGAGACATCTATACTACATACCCCTCTGAGTGGTCCCACACACACTACCTCCTGAGGAGACATCTATACTACATACCCCTCTGGTGGTCCCACACTACCTCCTGAGGAGACATCTATACTACATGCCCCTCTGGTGGTCCCACACTACCTCCTGAGGAGACATCTATACTACATACCCCTCTGAGTGGTCCCACACCACACTACCTCCTGAGGAGACATCTATACTACATACCCCTCTGAGTGGTCCCACACCACACTACCCCTGAGGAGACATCTATACACACACTACCTCCTGAGGAGACATCTATACTACATACCCCTCTGAGTGGTCCCACACCACACTACCTCCTGAGGAGACATCTATACTACATACCCCTCTGGTGGTACACTACCTCCTGAGGAGACATCTATACTACTACCCCTCTGAGTGGTCCCACACCACACTACCTCCTGAGGAGACATCTATACTACATACCCCTCTGAGTGGTCCCACACCACACTACCTCCTGAGGAGACATCTATACTACATACCCCTCTGAGTGGTCCCACACCACACTACCTCCTGAGGGAGACATCTATACTACATACCCCTCTGAGTGGTCCCACACCACACTACCTCCTGAGGAGACATCTATACTACATACCCCTCTGGTGGTCCCACCCACCCTCCTGAGGAGACATCTATACTACATACCCCTCTGAGTGGTCCCACCACACTACCTCCTGAGGGAGACATCTATACTACATACCCCTCTGAGTGGTCCCACACCACACTACCTCCTGAGGGAGACATCTATACTACATGCCCCTCTGAGTGGTCCACACTACCTCCTGAGGAGACATCACTACATGCCCCTCTGGTGGTCCCACCCACTACCTCCTGAGGAGACATCTATACTACATACCCCTCTGAGTGGTCCCACACCACACTACCTCCTGAGGAGACATCTATACTACATACCCCTCTGAGTGGTCCCACACCACACTACCTCCTGAGGAGACATCTATACTACATACCCCTCTGAGTGGTCCACACCACACTACCTCCTGAGGGAGACATCTATACTACATACCCCTCTGGTGGTCCCACACCACACTACCTCCTGAGGAGACATCTATACTACATACCCCTCTGAGTGGTCCCACACCACACTACCTCCTGAGGAGACATCTATACTACATACCCCTCTGGTGGTCCCCACTACCTCCTGAGGAGACATCTATACTACATACCCTCTGGTGGTCACACCACACTACCTCCTGAGGGGAGACATCCTCTGGTACATACCCCTCTGGGGGTCCCACATACACTACCTCCTGAGGGAGACATCTATACTACATACCCCTCTGAGTGGTCCCACACCACACTACCTCCTGAGGAGACATCTATACTACATACCCCCTCTGAGTGGTCCCACACCTCCTGAGGAGACATCACTACCCCCTGGTGGGGGGAGACATCTATACTACATACCCCTCTGAGTGGTCCCACACCACACTACCTCCTGAGGAGACATCTATACTACATACCCCTCTGAGTGGTCCCACACCACACTACCTCCTGAGGAGACATCTATACTACATACCCCTCTGAGTGGTCCCACACCACACTACCTCCTGAGGAGACATCTATACTACATACCCCTCTGAGTGGTCCCCCACACTACCTCCTGAGGAGACATCTATACTACATGCCCCTCTGGTGGTCCCACACCCCTACCTCCTGAGGAGTACTACATACCCCTCTGGTGGTCCCACACCACACTACCTCCTGAGGAGACATCTATACTACATACCCCTCTGAGTGGTCCCACACCACACTACCTCCTGAGGAGACATCTATACTACATACCCCTCTGAGTGGTCCCACACCACACTACCTCCTGAGGAGACATCTATACTACATACCCCTCTGAGTGGTCCCACCACACTACCTCCTGAGGAGACATCTATACTACATACCCCTCTGAGTGGTCCCACACCACACTACCTCCTGAGGAGACATCTATACTACATACCCCTCTGGTGGTCCCACACCACACTACCTCCTGAGGAGACATCTATACTACATACCCCTCTGAGTGGTCCCACACCACACTACCTCCTGAGGAGACATCTATACTACATACCCCTCTGGTGGTCCCACACCACACTACCTCCTGAGGGAGACATCTATACTACATACCCCTCTGAGTGGTCCCCACACTACCTCCTGAGGAGACATCTATACTACATACCCCTCTGAGTGGTCCACACTACCTCCTGAGGAGACATCTATACTACATACCCCTCTGAGTGGTCCCACACCACACTACCTCCTGAGGAGACATCTATACTACATACCCCTCTGAGTGGTCCCACACTACCTCCTGAGGAGACATCTATACTACATGCCCCTCTGAGTGGTCCCCACCACACTACCTCCTGAGGAGACATCTATACTACATACCCCTCTGAGTGGTCCCACACCACACTACCTCCTGAGGAGACATCTATACTACATACCCCTCTGAGTGGTCCCACACACACTACCTCCTGAGGAGACATCTATACTACATACCCCTCTGAGTGGTCCCACACTACCTCCTGAGGGAGACATCTATACTACATGCCCTCTGAGTGGTCCACACCACACTACCTCCTGAGGAGACATCTATACTACATACCCCTCTGAGTGGTCCCACACCACACTACCTCCTGAGGAGACATCTATACTACATACCCTCTGAGTCCTACCTCCTGAGGAGACATCTATACTACATACCCCTCTGAGTGGTCCCACACTACCTCCTGAGGAGACATCTATACTACATGCCCCTCTGAGTGGTCCCACACCACACTACCTCCTGGGAGACATCTATACTACATGCCCCTCTGAGTGGTCCCACTACCTCCTGAGGAGACATCTATACTACATACCCCTCTGGTGGTCCCCACCACTACCTCCTGAGGAGACATCTATACTACATACCCCTCTGAGTGGTCCCACCCACACTACCTCCTGAGGAGACATCTATACTACATACCCCTCTGAGTGGTCCCACCACACTACCTCCTGAGGAGACATCTATACTACATACCCCTCTGGTGGTCCCACACCACACTACCTCCTGAGGGAGACATCTATACTACATACCCCTCTGAGTGGTCCCACCACACTACCTCCTGAGGAGACATCTATACTACATACCCCTCTGGTGGTCCCACCTCCACATCACACTACCCCTCTGGTGGACCTCCTGGGAGACATCTATACTACATACCCCTCTGGTGGTCACCACACTACCTCCTGAGGAGACATCTATACTACATACCCCCCTCTGAGTGGTCCCCACACACACTACCACTCCTCTGGTGGACACTACCTCTGGGAGACATCTATACTACATACCCCTCTGGTGGTCCCACACCACACTACCTCCTGAGGAGACATCTATACTACATACCCCTCTGAGTGGTCCCACCACACTACCTCCTGAGGAGACATCTATACTACATACCCCTCTGAGTGGTCCCACACCACACTACCTCCTGAGGGAGACATCTATACTACATACCCCTCTGAGTGGTCCCACACCACACTACCTCCTGAGGAGACATCTATACTACATACCCCTCTGAGTGGTCCCACACCACACTACCTCCTGAGGGAGACATCTATACTACATACCCCTCTGAGTGGTCCCCCACACTACCTCCTGAGGAGACATCTATACTACATACCCCTCTGAGTGGTCCCACACCACACTACCTCCTGAGGAGACATCATCATACCCCTCTGAGTGGTCACACCACACTACCTCCTGGGGAGACATCTATACTACATACCCCTCTGAGTGGTCCCACACCCACTACCTCCTGAGGAGACATCTATACTACATACCCCTCTGAGTGGTCCCACACCACACTACCTCCTGAGGAGACATCTATACTACATACCCCTCTGAGTGGTCCCACACCACACTACCTCCTGAGGGAGACATCTATACTACATACCCCTCTGGTGGTCCCACACCACACTACCTCCTGAGGAGACATCTATACTACATACCCCTCTGAGTGGTCCCACACCACACTACCTCCTGAGGAGACATCTATACTACATACCCCTCTGGGTGGTCCCCACCTCCTGAGGAGACATCTACTACATACCCCTCTGGGTGGTCCCACACCACACACCTCCTGAGGAGACATCTATACTACATGCCCCTCTGGTGGTCCCACACCACACTACCTCCTGAGGAGACATCTATACTACATACCCCTCTGGTGGTCCCACCACACTACCTCCTGAGGAGACATCTATACTACATACCCTCTGGTGGTCCCACCCACTACCTCCTGAGGAGACATCTATACTACATACCCCTCTGAGTGGTCCCACACCACACTACCTCCTGAGGAGACATCTATCTCATGCCCCTCTGGTGGTCCATACCCCTCTGGTGGTCCCCACACTACCTCCTGGGGAGACATCTATACTACATACCCCTCTGGTGGTCCCACACCACACTACCTCCTGAGGGAGACATCTATACTACATACCCCTCTGAGTGGTCCCACACCACACTACCTCCTGAGGAGACATCTATACTACATACCCCTCTGGTGGTCCCACACCACACTACCTCCTGAGGAGACATCTATACTACATACCCCTCTGAGTGGTCCCACACCACACTACCTCCTGGGGGACATCTATACTACATACCCCTCTGAGTGGTCCACACCACACTGCCTCCTGAGGAGACATCTATACTACATACCCCTCTGGTGGTCCACACCACACTACCTCCTGAGGAGACATCTATACTACATACCCCTCTGAGTGGTCCCACACCACACTACCTCCTGAGGAGACATCTATACTACATACCCCTCTCCACACCACACTACCTCCTGAGGGACATCTATACTACATACCCCTCTGAGTGGTCCCACACTACCTCCTGAGGAGACATCTATACTACATACCCCTCTGAGTGGTCCCACACCACACTACCTCCTGAGGAGACATCTATACTACATACCCCTCTGAGTGGTCCCACACCACACTACCTCCTGAGGGAGACATCTATACTACATACCCCTCTGAGTGGTCCCACACCACACTACCTCCTGAGGAGACATCTATACTACATACCCCTCTGAGTGGTCCCACCACACTACCTCCTGAGGAGACATCTATACTACATACCCCTCTGAGTGGTCCCACACCACACTACCTCCTGAGGAGACATCTATACTACATACCCCTCTGGTGGTCCCACCACACTACCTCCTGAGGAGACATCTATACTACATACCCCTCTGAGTGGTCCCACACCACACTACCTCCTGAGGAGACATCTATACTACATACCCCTCTGAGTGGTCCCACACCACACTACCTCCTGAGGAGACATCTATACTACATACCCCTCTGGTGGTCCCCACCACACTACCTCCTGAGGAGACATCTATACTACATACCCCTCTGAGTGGTCCACACCACACTACCTCCTGAGGAGACATCTATACTACATACCCCTCTGGTGGTCCCACACCACACTACCTCCTGAGGGAGACATCTATACTACATACCCCTCTGAGTGGTCCCACTACCTCCTGGGGAGACATCTACTACTACCCCTCTGAGGAGACATCTATACTACATACCCCTCTGGTGGTCCCCACCACACTACCTCCTGAGGGAGACATCTATACTACATACCCCTCTGGTGTCCCACACTACCTCCTGAGGAGACATCTATACTACATACCCCTCTGAGTGGTCCCCACCACACTACCTCCTGAGGAGACATCTATACTACATACCCCTCTGGTGGTCCCACACCACACTACCTCCTGAGGGAGACATCTATACTACATACCCCTCTGGTGGTCCCACTACCTCCTGAGGAGACATCTACCTACCCCTCTGAGGAGACATCTAGACATCTATACTACATGCCCCTCTGAGTGGTCCCACACCACA
Source organism: Oncorhynchus nerka (assembly GCF_034236695.1). Taxonomy (NCBI): domain Eukaryota; kingdom Metazoa; phylum Chordata; class Actinopteri; order Salmoniformes; family Salmonidae; genus Oncorhynchus; species Oncorhynchus nerka. The sequence continues at coordinate 475,515 of NC_088406.1, forward strand.
CTACCTCCTGAGGAGACATCTATACTACATACCCCCCTCTGAGTGGTCCTACCTCCACACTACTACATACCCCCTGGTGGTCCCACACACACCTCTGAGGAGACATCTATACTACATACCCCTCTGAGTGGTCCCACACCACACTACCTCCTGAGGAGACATCTATACTACATACCCCTCTGGTGGTCCCACACCACACTACCTCCTGAGGGAGACATCTATACTACATACCCCTCTGGTGGTCACCACACTACCTCCTGAGGGAGACATCTATACTACATACCCCTCTGAGTGGTCCCACACCACACTACCTCCTGAGGAGACATCTATACTACATGCCCCTCTGAGTGGTCCCACACCACACTACCTCCTGAGGGAGACATCTATACTACATACCCCTCTGAGTGGTCCCCACCACACTACCTCCTGAGGAGACATCTATACTACATACCCCTCTGAGTGGTCCCACACCACACTACCTCCTGAGGAGACATCTATACTACATACCCCTCTGAGTGGTCCACACTACCTCCTGAGGAGACATCTATACTACATACCCCTCTGAGGGAGACATCTATACTACATACCCCTCTGAGTGGTCCCACCCACTACCTCCTGGGAGACATCTATACTACATACCCCTCTGAGTGGTCCCACACCACACTACCTCCTGAGGAGACATCTATACTACATACCCCTCTGAGTGGTCCCACACACTACCTCCTGAGGAGACATCTATACTACATACCCCTCTGAGTGGTCCCACACCACACTACCTCCTGAGGAGACATCTATACTACATACCCCTCTGAGTGGTCCCCACCACACTACCTCCTGAGGAGACATCTATACTACATACCCCTCTGAGTGGTCCCACACCACACTACCTCCTGAGGAGACATCTATACTACATACCCCTCTGAGTGGTCCCACACCACACTACCTCCTGAGGAGACATCTATACTACATACCCCTCTGAGTGGTCACCACACTACCTCCTGAGGAGACATCTATACTACATACCCCTCTGAGTGGTCCCACACCACACTACCTCCTGAGGAGACATCTATACTACATACCCCTCTGAGTGGTCCCACACCACACTACCTCCTGAGGAGACATCTATACTACATACCCCTCTGAGTGGTCCCACACCACACTACCTCCTGAGGAGACATCTATACTACATACCCCTCTGAGTGGTCCCCACCACACTACCTCCTGAGGAGACATCTATACTACATACCCCTCTGAGTGGTCCCACCACACTACCTCCTGAGGAGACATCTATACTACATGCCCCTCATACCCCTCTGAGTGGTCCACACCACACTACCTCCTGAGGGAGACATCTATACTACATGCCCCTCTGAGTGGTCCCACACCACACTACCTCCTGAGGAGACATCTACTACATACCCCTCAGTGGTCCCACCACCCCTCTGAGTGGTCCCACACCACACTACCTCCTGAGGAGACATCTATACTACATACCCCTCTGGTGGTCCCACACCACACTACCTCCTGAGGAGACATCTATACTACATACCCCTCTGAGTGGTCCCACACCACACTACCTCCTGAGGAGACATCTATACTACATGCCCCTCTGAGTGGTCCCACACCACACTACCTCCTGAGGAGACATCTATACTACATACCCCTCTGAGTGGTCCCACCACACTACCTCCTGAGTGGTCCCATACCCCTCTGGGTGGTCCCACACCACACTACCTCCTGAGGAGACATCTATACTACATACCCCTCTGGTGGTCCCACACCACACTACCTCCTGAGGAGACATCTATACTACATACCCCTCTGGTGGTCTGAGTGGTCCCCACACTACCTCCTGAGGAGACATCTATACTACATACCCCTCTGGTGGTCCCCCACACTACCTCCTGAGGGAGACATCTATACTACATACCCCTCTGAGTGGTCCCACACCACACTACCTCCTGAGGAGACATCTATACTACATACCCCTCTGAGTGGTCCCACTACCTCCTGAGGGAGACATCTATACTACATACCCCTCTGGTGGTCCCCACCACACTACCTCCTGAGGAGACATCTATACTACATACCCCTCTGAGTGGTCCCACACCACACTACCTCCTGAGGGAGACATCTATACTACATACCCCTCTGAGTGGTCCACACCACACTACCTCCTGAGGAGACATCTATACTACATACCCCTCTGGTGGTCCCACACCACACTACCTCCTGAGGAGACATCTATACTACATACCCCTCTGAGTGGTCCCACCACACTACCTCCTGAGGAGACATCTATACTACATACCCCTCTGAGTGGTCCCACACCACACTACCTCCTGAGGAGACATCTATACTACATACCCCTCTGAGTGGTCCCACACCACACTACCTCCTGAGGAGACATCTATACTACATACCCCTCTGAGTGGTCCCACACCACACTACCTCCTGAGGAGACATCTATACTACATACCCCTCTGAGTGGTCCCACACTACCTCCTGAGGAGACATCTATACTACATACCCCTCTGAGTGGTCCCACACCACACTACCTCCTGAGGAGACATCTATACTACATACCCCTCTGAGTGGTCCCACACCACACTACCTCCTGAGGAGACATCTATACTACATACCCCTCTGAGTGGTCCCACACCACACTACCTCCTGAGGAGACATCTATACTACATACCCCTCTGAGTGGTCCCCACCCACTACCTCCTGAGGAGACATCTATACTACATACCCCTCTGGTGGTCCCACACCACACTACCTCCTGAGGGAGACATCTATACTACATGCCCCCTGAGTGGACCACACTACCTCCTGGGAGACATCTATACTACATACCCCTCTGAGTGGTCCCACACTACCTCCTGAGGAGACATCTATACTACATGCCCCTCTGAGTGGTCCCCACCACTACCTCCTGAGGAGACATCTATACTACATACCCCTCTGAGTGGTCCCACACCACACTACCTCCTGAGGAGACATCTATACTACATACCCCTCTGGTGGTCCCACCCCCACACTACCTCCTGAGGGAGACATCTATACTACATACCCCTGGTGGTCCCACACTACCTCCTGAGGAGACATCTATACTACATACCCCTCTGGTGGTCCCCACCACACTACCTCCTGAGGAGACATCTATACTACATACCCCTCTGAGTGGTCCCCACCACACTACCTCCTGAGGAGACATCACTACATACCCCTCTGGTGGTCCCACCACACTACCTCCTGAGGAGACATCTATACTACATACCCCTCTGAGTGGTCCCACACCACACTACCTCCTGAGGGAGACATCTATACTACATACCCCTCTGGTGGTCCCACACCACACTACCTCCTGAGGAGACATCTATACTACATACCCCTCTGAGTGGTCCCACACCACACTACCTCCTGAGGAGACATCTATACTACATACCCCTCTGGTGGTCCCACACCACTACCTCCTGAGGAGACATCTATACTACATACCCCTCTGAGTGGTCCCCCACACTACCTCCTGAGGAGACATCTATACTACATACCCCTCTGAGTGGTCCCACACCACACTACCTCCTGAGGAGACATCTATACTACATACCCCTCTGAGTGGTCCCACCACACTACCTCCTGAGGAGACATCTATACCCCCTCTGAGTGGTCCCACACCACACTACCTCCTGAGGAGACATCTATACTACATGCCCCTCTGAGTGGTCCCACCACACTACCTCCTGAGGGAGACATCTATACTACTACATACCCCTCTGGTGGTCCCACACCACACTACCTCCTGAGGAGACATCTATACTACATACCCCTCTGAGTGGTCCCACTACCTCCTGAGGAGACATCTACCATACCCCTCTGGTGGTCCCACCACACTACCTCCTGAGGAGACATCTATACTACATACCCCTCAGTGGTCCCCACCACACTACCTCCTGAGGAGACATCTATACTACATACCCCTCTGAGTGGTCCCACACCACACTACCTCCTGAGGAGACATCTATACTACATACCCCTCTGAGTGGTCCACACCACACTACCTCCTGAGGAGACATCTATACTACATACCCCTCTGGTGGTCCACACCACACTACCTCCTGAGGAGACATCTATACTACATACCCTCTGGTGGTCCCACACTACCTCCTGAGGGAGACATCTATACTACATACCCCTCTGAGTGGTCCCACACCACACTACCTCCTGAGGAGACATCTATACTACATACCCCTCTGAGTGGTCCCACACCACACTACCTCCTGAGGGAGACATCTATACTACATACCCCTCTGAGTGGTCCCCACCACACTACCTCCTGAGGGAGACATCTATACTACATGCCCCTCTGAGTGGTCCCACCCACTACCTCCTGAGGGACATCCTACATGCCCCTCTGGTGGTCCCACACCACACTACCTCCTGAGGAGACATCTATACTACATACCCCTCTGAGTGGTCCCACACCACACTACCTCCTGAGGAGACATCTACTACATACCCCTCTGAGTGGTCCACCACACCTCCTGAGGAGACATCCTACATACCCCTCTGAGTGGTCCCACACCACACTACCTCCTGAGGAGACATCTATACTACATACCCCTCTGAGTGGTCCCACACTACCTCCTGAGGAGACATCTATACTACATACCCCTCTGAGTGGTACACTACCTCCTGAGGAGTACATACCCCTCTGAGTGGTCCCACACCACACTACCTCCTGAGGGAGACATCTATACTACATGCCCCTCTGAGTGGTCCCCACCACACTACCTCCTGAGGAGACATCTATACTACATACCCCTCTGAGTGGTCCCACTACCTCCTGGGGAGACATCTATACTACACCCCTCTGGTGGTCCCACACCACACTACCTCCTGAGGAGACATCTATACTACATACCCCTCTGAGTGGTCCCACACCACACTACCTCCTGAGGAGACATCTATACTATACCCTCAGTACCCCCACACCACACTACCTCCTGAGGGAGACATCTATACTACATACCCCTCTGAGTGGTCCCACACCACACTACCTCCTGAGAGAGACATCATACTACATACCTGCCCCCTCTACATGCCCCTCTGGTGGTCCCACACCACACTACCTCCTGAGGGAGACATCTATACTACATACCCCCCTCTGAGTGGTCCACACTACCTCCTGAGGAGACATCTATACTACATACCCCTCTGAGTGGTCCCACACCACACTACCTCCTGAGGAGACATCTATACTACATACCCCTCTGAGTGGTCCCACACCACACTACCTCCTGAGGAGACATCTATACTACATGCCCCTCTGAGTGGTCCCACCCCTCTGAGGGTCCCACCCTCTGGTGGTCCACACTACCTCCTGAGGGAGACATCTATACTACATACCCCTCTGAGTGGTCCCACACCACACTACCTCCTGAGGAGACATCTATACTACATACCCCTCTGAGTGGTCCCACACCCACACTACCTACATACCCCTCTGAGTGGTCCCACACCACATCCTGAGGAGACATCTATACTACATACCCCTCTGAGTGGTCACCACACTACCTCCTGAGGGAGACATCTATACTACATACCCCTCTGGTGGTCCCACACCACACTACCTCCTGAGGGAGACATCTATACTACATACCCCTCTGAGTGGTCCCACCACACTACCTCCTGAGGAGACATCTATACTACATACCCCTCTGAGTGGTCCCACACCACACTACCTCCTGGGGAGACATCTATACTACATACCCCTCTGAGTGGTCCCACACCACACTACCTCCTGAGGGAGACATCTATACTACATACCCCTCTGAGTGGTCCCACACCACACTACCTCCTGAGGAGACATCTATACTACATACCCCTCTGAGTGGTCCCACACCACACTACCTACCCCCTGGAGGAGACATCTATACTACATACCCCTCTGAGTGGTCCCACACTACCTCCTGAGGAGACATCTATACTACATACCCCTCTGAGTGGTCCCACACTACCTCCTGAGGGAGACATCTATACTACATACCCCTCTGAGTGGTCCCACACTACCTCCTGAGGGAGACATCTATACTACATACCCCTCTGAGTGGTCCCACACCACACTACCTCCTGAGGAGACATCTATACTACATACCCCTCTGAGTGGTCCCACCACACTACCTCCTGAGGGAGACATCTATACTACATACCCCTCTGAGTGGTCCCACACCTCCTGAGGAGACATCACTACCTCCTGAGGGAGACATCTATACTACATACCCCTCTGAGTGGTCCCACACCACACTACCTCCTGAGGAGACATCTATACTACATACCCCTCTGAGTGGTCCCACACCACACTACCTCCTGAGGAGACATCTATACTACATACCCCTCTGAGTGGTCACCACACTACCTCCTGAGGAGACATCTATACTACATACCCCTCTGAGTGGTCCCACACTACCTCCTGAGGGAGACATCTATACTACATACCCCTCTGGTGGTCCACACCACACTACCTCCTGAGGGAGACATCTATACTACATACCCCTCTGGTGGTCCCACACCACACTACCTCCTGAGGAGACATCTATACTACATACCCCTCTGGTGGTCCCCACCCACTACCTCCTGAGGAGACATCTATACTACATACATCTATACTACATACCCCTCTGAGTGGTCCCACACCACACTACCTCCTGAGGAGACATCTATACTACATACCCCTCTGAGTGGTCCCACACCACACTACCTCCTGAGGAGACATCTATACTACATACCCCTCTGAGTGGTCCCCACCACACTACCTCCTGAGGAGACATCTATACTACATACCCCTCTGAGTGGTCCCCCACACTACCTCCTGAGGGAGACATCTATACTACATACCCCTCTGAGTGGTCCCACACACACTACCTCCTGAGGAGACATCTATACTACATACCCCTCTGAGTGGTCCCACACCACACTACCTCCTGAGGAGACATCTATACTACATACCCCTCTGAGTGGTCCCACACCACACCCTCCTGAGGAGACATCTATACTACATAGTGGTCCCACCACACTACCTCCTGAGGAGACATCTATACTACATACCCCTCTGGTGGTCCCACACCACACTACCTCCTGAGGAGACATCTATACTACATACCCCTCTGAGTGGTCCCACACCACACTACCTCCTGAGGAGACATCTATACTACATACCCCTCTGAGTGGTCCCACCACACTACCTCCTGAGGAGACATCTATACTACATACCCCTCTGAGTGGTCCCACACCACACTACCTCCTGAGGAGACATCTATACTACATACCCCTCTGAGTGGTCCCACACCACACTACCTCCTGAGGGAGACATCTATACTACATACCCCTCTGAGTGGTCCCACACTACCTCCTGAGGAGACATCTATACTACATACCCCTCTGAGTGGTCCCACACCACACTACCTCCTGAGGAGACATCTATACTACATACCCCTCTGAGTGGTCCCACACCACACTACCTCCTGAGGGAGACATCTATACTACATACCCCTCTGAGTGGTCCCACCACACTACCTCCTGAGGAGACATCTATACTACATACCCCTCTGAGTGGTCCCACACCACACTACCTCCTGAGGAGACATCTATACTACATACCCCTCTGGTGGTCCCCACCACACTACCTCCTGGGGAGACATCTATACTACATACCCCTCTGGTGGTCCCACCCACTACCTCCTGAGGAGACATCTATACTACATACCCCTCTGAGTGGTCCCACACCACACTACCTCCTGAGGGAGACATCTATACTACATACCCCTCTGGTGGTCCCACACCACACTACCTCCTGAGGAGACATCTATACTACATACCCCTCGAGGTGGTCCCACACCACACTACCTCCTGAGGAGACATCTATACTACATACCCCTCTGAGTGGTCCCACACCACACTACCTCCTGAGGGAGACATCTATACTACATACCCCTCTGAGTGGTCCCACACCACACTACCTCCTGAGGAGACATCTATACTACATACCCCTCTGAGTGGTCCCACACCACACTACCTCCTGAGGAGACATCTATACTACATACCCCTCTGAGTGGTCCCACACCACACTACCTCCTGAGAGACATCTATACTACATACCCCTCTGAGTGGTCCCACACCACACTACCTCCTGAGGAGACATCTATACTACATACCCCTCTGAGTGGTCCCACCCACTACCTCCTGAGGGAGACATCTATACTACATACCCCTCTGGGTGGTCCCACCACACTACCTCCTGAGGAGACATCTATACTACATGCCCCTCTGAGTGGTCCCACACCACACTACCTCCTGAGGAGACATCTATACTACATACCCCTCTGAGTGGTCCCACACCACACTACCTCCTGAGGAGACATCTATACTACATACCCCTCTGAGTGGTCCCACACCACACTACCTCCTGAGGGAGACATCTATACTACATACCCCTCTGGTGGTCCCCACACTACCTCCTGAGGAGACATCTATACTACATACCCCTCTGAGTGGTCCCACACCACACTACCTCCTGAGGAGACATCTATACTACATACCCCTCTGAGTGGTCCCACACCACACTACCTCCTGAGGAGACATCTATACTACATACCCCTCTGGTGGTCCCACACCACACTACCTCCTGAGGGAGACATCTATACTACATACCCCTCTGAGTGGTCCCACACCACACTACCTCCTGAGGGAGACATCTATACTACATACCCCTCTGAGTGGTCCCACACCACACTACCTCCTGAGGAGACATCTATACTACATACCCCTCTGAGTGGTCCCACCCACTACCTCCTGAGGAGACATCTATACTACATACCCCTCCCACACCACACTACCTCCTGAGGAGACATCTATACTACATACCCCTCTGAGTGGTCCCACACCACACTACCTCCTGAGGAGACATCTATACTACATACCCCTCAGTGGTCCCCACCACACTACCTCCTGAGGTGGTACATACCCCTCTGAGTGGTCCCACACTACCTCCTGAGGAGACATCTATACTACATACCCCTCTGAGTGGTCCCACACCACACTACCTCCTGAGGAGACATCTAGGAGACATCTACACACCCCTCTGAGTGGTCCCACACCACACTACCTCCTGAGGAGACATCTATACTACATACCCCTCTGAGTGGTCCCACCCACTACCTCCTGAGGAGACATCTATACTACATACCCCTCTGAGTGGTCCCACACCACACTACCTCCTGAGGAGACATCTATACTACATACCCCTCTGAGTGGTCCCACACCACACTACCTCCTGAGGAGACATCTATACTACATACCCCTCTGAGTGGTCCCACACCACTACCTCCTGAGGAGACATCTATACTACATACCCCTCTGAGTGGTCCCACACCACACTACCTCCTGAGGGAGACATCTATACTACATACCCCTCTGAGTGGTCCCACACCACACTACCTCCTGAGGAGACATCTATACTACATACCCCTCTGAGTGGTCCCACACCACACTACCTCCTGAGGAGACATCTATACTACATACCCCTCTGAGTGGTCCACACTACCTCCTGAGGGAGACATCTATACTACATACCCCTCTGAGTGGTCCACACCACTACCTCCTGAGGAGACATCTATACTACATACCCCTCTGAGTGGTCCCACACCACACTACCTCCTGAGGAGACATCTATACTACATACCCCTCTGAGTGGTCACCACACTACCTCCTGAGGGAGACATCTATACTACATACCCCTCTGAGTGGTCCACACCACACTACCTCCTGAGGAGACATCTATACTACATACCCCTCTGAGTGGTCCCTGAGGGAGACATCTATACTACATACCCCTCTGAGTGGTCACCACACTACCTCCTGAGGAGACATCATCTAGTGGTCCCACACCACACTACCTCCTGAGGAGACATACCATACCCCTCTGAGTGGTCCACCACACTACCTCCTGAGGGAGACATCTATACTACATACCCCTCTGAGTGGTCCCCACCACACTACCTCCTGAGGAGACATCTATACTACATACCCCTCTGAGTGGTCCCACCACTACCTCCTGAGGAGACATCTATACTACATACCCCTCTGAGTGGTCCCCACACTACCTCCTGAGGAGACATCTATACTACATACCCCTCTGGTGGTCACCACACTACCTCCTGAGGAGACATCTATACTACATACCCCTCTGAGTGGTCCCACACCACACTACCTCCTGAGGGAGACATCTATACTACATACCCCTCTGAGTGGTCCCACACCACACTACCTCCTGAGGAGACATCTGAGTGGTACTACCTCCTGAGGAGACATCTATACTACATACCCCTCTGAGTGGTCCACCACACTACCTCCTGAGGAGACATCTATACTACATACCCCTCTGAGTGGTCCACACCACACTACCTCCTGAGGGAGACATCTATACTACATACCCCTCTGAGTGGTCCCACACCACACTACCTCCTGAGGAGACATCTATACTACATACCCCTCTGAGTGGTCACCACACTACCTCCTGAGGAGACATCTATACTACATACCCCTCTGAGTGGTCCCACACCACACTACCTCCTGAGGGAGACATCTATACTACATACCCCTCTGAGTGGTCCCACACTACCTCCTGAGGGACATCCTACATACCCCCTCTGAGTGGTCCCACACTACCTCCTGAGGAGACATCTATACTACATACCCCTCTGAGTGGTCCCACACCACACTACCTCCTGAGGAGACATCTATACTACATACCCCTCTGAGTGGTCCCACCCTACCTCCTGAGGGACATCCCATACCCCTCTGAGTGGTCCCACACCACACTACCTCCTGAGGGAGACATCTATACTACATACCCCTCTGAGTGGTCCCACACCACACTACCTCCTGAGGAGACATCTATACTACATACCCCTCTGAGTGGTCCCACACACTACCTCCTGAGGGAGACATCTATACTACATACCCCTCTGAGTGGTCCCACACCACACTACCTCCTGAGGAGACATCTATACTACATACCCCTCTGAGTGGTCCCACACCACACTACCTCCTGAGGAGACATCTATACTACATACCCCTCTGAGTGGTCCCACACCACACTACCTCCTGAGGGAGACACTACCTCCTGAGGGAGACATCTATACTACATACCCCTCTGAGTGGTCCCACCACACTACCTCCTGAGGAGACATCTATACTACATACCCCTCTGAGTGGTCCCACACCACACTACCTCCTGAGGGAGACATCTATACTACATACCCCTCTGAGTGGTCCCACACACACTACCTCCTGAGGAGACATCTATACTACATACCCCTCTGAGTGGTCCCACACCACACTACCTCCTGAGGGAGACATCTATACTACATACCCCTCTGAGTGGTCCCACACCACACTACCTCCTGAGGAGACATCTATACTACATACCCCTCTGAGTGGTCCCACACCACACTACCTCCTGAGGAGACATCTATACTACATACCCCTCTGAGTGGTCCCACTACCTCCTGAGGAGACATCTATACTACATACCCCTCTGAGTGGACCACACTACCTCCTGAGGAGACATCTATACTACATACCCCTCTGAGTGGTCCCACACCACACTACCTCCTGAGGAGACATCTATACTACATACCCCTCTGAGTGGTCCCACACTACCTCCTGAGGAGACATCTATACTACATACCCCTCTGAGTGGTCCCACACTACCTCCTGAGGAGACATCTATACTACATACCCCTCTGAGTGGTCCCACACACACACTACCTCCTGAGGAGACATCTATACTACATACCCCTCTGAGTGGTCCCACACCACACTACCTCCTGAGGAGACATACCCCTCTGAGTGGTCCCACCACACTACCTCCTGAGGGAGACATCTATACTACATACCCCTCTGAGTGGTCCCACACCACACTACCTCCTGAGGAGACATCTATACTACATACCCCTCTGAGTGGTCCCACACACTACCTCCTGAGGAGACATCTATACTACATACCCCTCTGAGTGGTCCCCACACTACCTCCTGAGGAGACATCTATACTACATACCCCTCTGAGTGGTCCCACACACTACCTCCTGAGGGAGACATCTATACTACATACCCCTCTGAGTGGTCCCACACCACACTACCTCCTGAGGGAGACATCTATACTACATACCCCTCTGAGTGGTCCCCACACTACCTCCTGAGGAGACATCTATACTACATACCCCTCTGAGTGGTCCCACACCACACTACCTCCTGAGGAGGAGACATCTATACTACATACCCCTCTGAGTGGTCCCACACCACACTACCTCCTGAGGAGACATCTATACTACATACCCCTCTGAGTGGTCCCACACCACCTCCTGAGGAGACATCTATACTACATACCCCTCTGGTGGTCCCACACCACACTACCTCCTGAGGGAGACATCTATACTACATACCCCTCTGAGTGGTCCCACCACACTACCTCCTGAGGAGACATCTATACTACATACCCCTCTGAGTGGTCCCACACCACACTACCTCCTGAGGGAGACATCTATACTACATACCCCTCTGAGTGGTCCCACACCACACTACCTCCTGGTACCCCTCAGTGGTCCACCACACTACCTCCTGAGGGAGACATCTATACTACATACCCCTCTGAGTGGTCCCACACCACACTACCTCCTGAGGGAGACATCTATACTACATACCCCTCTGAGTGGTCCCACACCACACTACCTCCTGAGGAGACATCTATACTACATACCCCTCTGAGTGGTCCCACACCACACTACCTCCTGAGGGAGACATCTATACTACATACCCCTCTGAGTGGTCCCACACCACACTACCTCCTGAGGAGACATCTATACTACATACCCCTCTGAGTGGTCCCACACACTACCTCCTGAGGAGACATCTATACTACATACCCCTCTGAGTGGTCCACACACACACACTACCTCCTGAGGGAGACATCTATACTACATACCCCTCTGAGTGGTCCCACCCACACTACCTCCTGAGGAGACATCTATACTACATACCCCTCTGAGTGGTCCCACACCACACTACCTCCTGAGGAGACATCTATACTACATACCCCTCTGAGTGGTCCCCACCACACTACCTCCTGAGGAGACATCTATACTACATACCCCTCTGAGTGGTCCCACACCACACTACCTCCTGAGGGAGACATCTATACTACATACCCCTCTGAGTGGTCCCACTACCTCCTGAGGAGACATCACTACATACCCCCTGAGTGGAGACACCTCTATACTACATACCCCTCTGAGTGGTCCCACACCACACTACCTCCTGAGGAGACATCTATACTACATACCCCTCTGAGTGGTCCCACACCACACTACCTCCTGAGGAGACATCTATACTACATACCCCTCTGAGTGGTCCCACACCACACTACCTCCTGAGGAGACATCTATACTACATACCCCTCTGAGTGGTCCCACCCACTACCTCCTGAGGAGACATCTATACTACATACCCCTCTGAGTGGTCCCACACCCACTACCTCCTGAGGAGACATCTATACTACATACCCCTCTGAGTGGTCCCACACCACACTACCTCCTGAGGAGACATCTATACTACATACCCCTCTGAGTGGTCCCACACTACCTCCTGAGGAGACATCTATACTACATACCCCTCTGAGTGGTCCCACACCACACTACCTCCTGAGGAGACATCTATACTACATACCCCTCTGAGTGGTCCCACACCACACTACCTCCTGAGGAGACATCTATACTACATACCCCTCTGAGTGGTCACACACTACCTCCTGAGGGAGACATCTATACTACATACCCCTCTGAGTGGTCCCACACCACACTACCTCCTGAGGGAGACATCTATACTACATACCCCTCTGAGTGGTCCCACACCACACTACCTCCTGAGGGAGACATCTATACTACATACCCCTCTGAGTGGTCCCACACCACACTACCTCCTGAGGAGACATCTATACTACATACCCCTCTGAGTGGTCCCACACCACACTACCTCCTGAGGGAGACATCTATACTACATACCCCTCTGAGTGGTCCCACACCACACTACCTCCTGAGGAGACATCTATACTACATACCCCTCTGGTGGTCCCACACTACCTCCATACCCCTCTGAGTGGTCCCACACCACACTACCTCCTGAGGAGACATCTATACTACATACCCCTCTGAGTGGTCCCACACCACACTACCTCCTGAGGAGACATCTATACTACATACCCTCTGAGTGGTCCCACACCACACTACCTCCTGAGGAGACATCTATACTACATACCCCTCTGAGTGGTCCCACACTACCTCCTGAGGAGACATCTATACTACATACCCCTCTGAGTGGTCCCACACCACACTACCTCCTGAGGAGACATCTATACTACATACCCCTCTGAGTGGTCCCACACCACACTACCTCCTGAGGAGACATCTATACTACATACCCCTCTGAGTGGTCCCACACCACACTACCTCCTGAGGGAGACATCTATACTACATACCCCTCTGAGTGGTCCCACACCACACTACCTCCTGAGGAGACATCTATACTACATACCCCTCTGAGTGGTCCCACACCACACTACCTCCTGAGGAGACATCTATACTACATACCCCTCTGAGTGGTCCCACACCACACTACCTCCTGAGGGAGACATCTATACTACATACCCCTCTGAGTGGTCCCACACTACCTCCTGAGGAGACATCTATACTACATACCCCTCTGAGTGGTCCCACACTACCTCCTGAGGAGACATCTATACTACATACCCCTCTGAGTGGTCCCACACCACACTACCTCCTGAGGAGACATCTATACTACATACCCCTCTGAGTGGTCCCACACTACCTCCTGAGGAGACATCTATACTACATACCCCTCTGAGTGGTCCCACACCACACTACCTCCTGAGGAGACATCTATACTACATACCCCCTCTGAGTGGTCCCACACCACACTACCTCCTGAGGAGACATCTATACTACATACCCCTCTGAGTGGTCCCCCCCACACTACCTCCTGAGGAGACATCTATACTACATACCCCTCTGAGTGGTCCCACACCACACTACCTCCTGAGGAGACATCTATACTACATACCCCTCTGAGTGGTCCCACACCACACTACCTCCTGAGGAGACATCTATACTACATACCCCTCTGAGTGGTCCCACACTACCTCCTGAGGGAGACATCTATACTACATACCCCTCTGAGTGGTCCCACACTACCTCCTGAGGAGACCTACATACCCCTCTGAGTGGTCCCACACCACACTACCTCCTGAGGAGACATCTATACTACATACCCCTCTGAGTGGTCCCACACCACACTACCTCCTGAGGAGACATCTATACTACATACCCCTCTGAGTGGTCCCACACCACACTACCTCCTGAGGAGACATCTATACTACATACCCCTCTGAGTGGTCCCACACCACACTACCTCCTGAGGAGACATCTATACTACATACCCCTCTGAGTGGTCCCACCCACACTACCTCCTGAGGAGACATCTATACTACATACCCCTCTGAGTGGTCCCACACCACACTACCTCCTGAGGAGACATCTATACTACATACCCCTCTGAGTGGTCCCACACCACACTACCTCCTGAGGAGACATCTATACTACATACCCCTCTGAGTGGTCCCACACCACACTACCTCCTGAGGAGACATCTATACTACATACCCCTCTGAGTGGTCCCACACCACACTACCTCCTGAGGAGACATCTATACTACATACCCCTCTGAGTGGTCCCACACCACACTACCTCCTGAGGAGACATCTATACTACATATACCCCTCTGAGTGGTCCCCCACACTACCTCCTGAGGAGACATCTATACTACATACCCCTCTGAGTGGTCCCACACCCACTACCTCCTGAGGAGACATCTATACTACATACCCCTCTGAGTGGTCCCACACCACACTACCTCCTGAGGAGACATCTATACTACATACCCCTCTGAGTGGTCCCACACCACACTACCTCCTGAGGGAGACATCTATACTACATACCCCTCTGAGTGGTCCCACACCACACTACCTCCTGAGGAGACATCTATACTACATACCCCTCTGAGTGGTCCCACCCACACTACCTCCTGAGGAGACATCTATACTACATACCCCTCTGAGTGGTCCCACACCACACTACCTCCTGAGGAGACATCTATACTACATACCCCTCTGAGTGGTCCCACACCACACTACCTCCTGAGGAGACATCTATACTACATACCCCTCTGAGTGGTCCCACCACACTACCTCCTGAGGAGACATCTATACTACATACCCCTCTGAGTGGTCCCACACCACACTACCTCCTGAGGGAGACATCTATACTACATACCCCTCTGAGTGGTCCCACACCACACTACCTCCTGAGGAGACATCTATACTACATACCCCTCTGAGTGGTCACACCACACTACCTCCTGAGGAGACATCTATACTACATACCCCTCTGAGTGGTCCCACACCACACTACCTCCTGAGGGAGACATCTATACTACATACCCCTCTGAGTGGTCCCACACCACACTACCTCCTGAGGAGACATCTATACTACATACCCCTCTGAGTGGTCCCACACCACACTACCTCCTGAGGAGACATCTATACTACATACCCCTCTGAGTGGTCCCACACCACACTACCTCCTGAGGAGACATCTATACTACATACCCCTCTGAGTGGTCCCACACCACACTACCTCCTGAGGAGACATCTATACTACATACCCCTCTGAGTGGTCCCACACACTACCCTGAGGAGACACACTACACTACCCCCTGAGTGGTCCCACACCACACTACCTCCTGAGGAGACATCTATACTACATACCCCTCTGAGTGGTCCCACACCACACTACCTCCTGAGGAGACATCTATACTACATACCCCTCTGAGTGGTCCCACACCACACTACCTCCTGAGGAGACATCTATACTACATACCCCTCTGAGTGGTCCCACACCACACTACCTCCTGAGGGAGACATCTATACTACATACCCCTCTGAGTGGTCCCACCACACTACCTCCTGAGGAGACATCCTACATACCCCTCTGAGTGGTCCCACACCACACTACCTCCTGAGGAGACATCTATACTACATACCCCTCTGAGTGGTCCCACACCACACTACCTCCTGAGGGAGACATCTATACTACATACCCCTCTGAGTGGTCCCACACCACACTACCTCCTGAGGGAGACATCTATACTACATACCCCTCTGAGTGGTCCCACACCACACTACCTCCTGAGGAGACATCTATACTACATACCCCTCTGAGTGGTCCCACACCACACTACCTCCTGGTCCCATACACCACACTACCTCCTGAGGGAGACATCTATACTACATACCCCTCTGAGTGGTCCCACCACACTACCTCCTGAGGAGACATCTATACTACATACCCCTCTGAGTGGTCCCACACCACACTACCTCCTGAGGAGACATCTATACTACATACCCCTCTGAGTGGTCCCACACCACACTACCTCCTGAGGAGACATCTATACTACATACCCCTCTGAGTGGTCCCACACCACACTACCTCCTGAGGGAGACATCTATACTACATACCCCTCTGAGTGGTCCCACACCACACTACCTCCTGAGGGAGACATCTATACTACATACCCCTCTGAGTGGTCCCACCACACTACCTCCTGAGGAGACATCTATACTACATACCCCTCTGAGTGGTCCCACACCACACTACCTCCTGAGGGAGACATCTATACTACATACCCCTCTGAGTGGTCCCACACCACACTACCTCCTGAGGAGACATCTATACTACATACCCCTCTGAGTGGTCCACACCACACTACCTCCTGAGGGAGACATCTATACTACAGTGGTCCCACACCACACTACCTCCTGAGGAGACATCTATACTACATACCCTCTGAGTGGTCACCACACTACCTCCTGAGGAGACATCTATACTACATACCCCTCTGAGTGGTCCCACACCACACTACCTCCTGAGGGAGACATCTATACTACATACCCCTCTGAGTGGTCCCACCACACTACCTCCTGAGGGAGACATCTATACTACATACCCTCTGAGTGGTCCCACACCACACTACCTCCTGAGGGAGACATCTATACTACATACCCCTCTGAGTGGTCCCACACCACACTACCTCCTGAGGGAGACATCTATACTACATACCCCTCTGAGTGGTCCCACACTACCTCCTGAGGGAGACATCTATACTACATACCCCTCTGAGTGGTCCCACACTACCTCCTGAGGGAGACATCTATACTACATACCCCTCTGAGTGGTCCCACACCACACTACCTCCTGAGGGAGACATCTATACTACATACCCCTCTGAGTGGTCCCACACCACACTACCTCCTGAGGGAGACATCTATACTACATACCCCTCTGAGTGGTCCCACACCACACTA
Organism: Oncorhynchus nerka; assembly: GCF_034236695.1. NCBI lineage: Eukaryota > Metazoa > Chordata > Actinopteri > Salmoniformes > Salmonidae > Oncorhynchus > Oncorhynchus nerka. Next base: position 494,065 of record NC_088406.1, read on the forward strand.
CCTCCTGAGGAGACATCTATACTACATACCCCTCTGAGTGGTCCCACACTACCTCCTGAGGAGACATCTATACTACATACCCCTCTGAGTGGTCCCACACTACCTCCTGAGGAGACATCTATACTACATACCCCTCTGAGTGGTCCCACACCACACTACCTCCTGAGGGAGACATCTATACTACATACCCCTCTGAGTGGTCCCACACCACACTACCTCCTGAGGAGACATCTATACTACATACCCCTCTGAGTGGTCCCACACCACACTACCTCCTGAGGAGACATCTATACTACATACCCCTCTGAGTGGTCCCACACCACACTACCTCCTGAGGAGACATCTATACTACATACCCCTCTGAGTGGTCCCACACCACACTACCTCCTGAGGAGACATCTATACTACATACCCCTCTGAGTGGTCCCACACTACCTCCTGAGGAGACATCTATACTACATACCCCTCTGAGTGGTCCCACACCACACTACCTCCTGAGGGAGACATCTATACTACATACCCCTCTGAGTGGTCCCACACCACACTACCTCCTGAGGAGACATCTATACTACATACCCCTCTGAGTGGTCCCACACCACACTACCTCCTGAGGGAGACATCTATACTACATACCCCTCTGAGTGGTCCCACACCACACTACCTCCTGAGGGAGACATCTATACTACATACCCCTCTGAGTGGTCCCACACCACACTACCTCCTGAGGAGACATCTATACTACATACCCCTCTGAGTGGTCCCACACCACACTACCTCCTGAGGAGACATCTATACTACATACCCCTCTGAGTGGTCCCACACCACACTACCTCCTGAGGAGACATCATACTACATACCCCTCTACACACCTCCTGAGGAGACCATACCTCTGAGTGGACATCTATACTACATACCCCTCTGGTGGTCCCACACTACCTCCTGAGGAGACATCTATACTACATACCCCTCTGAGTGGTCCCACACTACCTCCTGAGGAGACATCTATACTACATACCCCTCTGAGTGGTCCCACACCACACTACCTCCTGAGGAGACATCTATACTACATACCCCTCTGAGTGGTCCCACACCACACTACCTCCTGAGGGAGACATCTATACTACATACCCCTCTGAGTGGTCCCACACCACACTACCTCCTGAGGGAGACATCTATACTACATACCCCTCTGAGTGGTCCCACACTACCTCCTGAGGAGACATCTATACTACATACCCCTCTGAGTGGTCCCACACCACACTACCTCCTGAGGAGACATCTATACTACATACCCCCTCTGAGTGGTCCCACACCACACTACCTCCTGAGGAGACATCTATACTACATACCCCTCTGAGTGGTCCCACACCACACTACCTCCTGAGGGAGACATCTATACTACATACCCCTCTGAGTGGTCCCACACCACACTACCTCCTGAGGAGACATCTATACTACATACCCCTCTGAGTGGTCCCACACCACACTACCTCCTGAGGAGACATCTATACTACATACCCCTCTGAGTGGTCCCACACTACCTCCTGAGGAGACATCTATACTACATACCCCTCTGAGTGGTCCCACACCACACTACCTCCTGAGGGAGACATCTATACTACATACCCCTCTGAGTGGTCCCACACCACACTACCTCCTGAGGAGACATCTATACTACATACCCCTCTGAGTGGTCCCACACCACACTACCTCCTGAGGAGACATCTATACTACATACCCCTCTGAGTGGTCCCACACCACACTACCTCCTGAGGAGACATCTATACTACATACCCCTCTGAGTGGTCCCACACCACACTACCTCCTGAGGAGACATCTATACTACATACCCCTCTGAGTGGTCCCACACCACACTACCTCCTGAGGGAGACATCTATACTACATACCCCTCTGAGTGGTCCCACACCACACTACCTCCTGAGGAGACATCTATACTACATACCCCTCTGAGTGGTCCCACACCACACTACCTCCTGAGGGAGACATCTATACTACATACCCCTCTGAGTGGTCCCACACCACACTACCTCCTGAGGAGACATCTATACTACATACCCCTCTGAGTGGTCCCACACTACCTCCTGAGGGAGACATCTATACTACATACCCCTCTGAGTGGTCCCACACCACACTACCTCCTGAGGAGACATCTATACTACATACCCCTCTGAGTGGTCCCACACCACACTACCTCCTGAGGAGACATCTATACTACATACCCCTCTGAGTGGTCCCACACCACACTACCTCCTGAGGGAGACATCTATACTACATACCCCTCTGAGTGGTCCCACACCACACTACCTCCTGAGGAGACATCTATACTACATACCCCTCTGAGTGGTCCCACACCACACTACCTCCTGAGGAGACATCTATACTACATACCCCTCTGAGTGGTCCCACACCACACTACCTCCTGAGGGAGACATCTATACTACATACCCCTCTGAGTGGTCCCACACCACACTACCTCCTGAGGGAGACATCTATACTACATACCCCTCTGAGTGGTCCCACACCACACTACCTCCTGAGGAGACATCTATACTACATACCCCTCTGAGTGGTCCCACACCACACTACCTCCTGAGGGAGACATCTATACTACATACCCCTCTGAGTGGTCCCACACCACACTACCTCCTGAGGAGACATCTATACTACATACCCCTCTGAGTGGTCCACACCACACTACCTCCTGAGGAGACATCTATACTACATACCCCTCTGAGTGGTCCCACACCACACTACCTCCTGAGGGAGACATCTATACTACATACCCCTCTGAGTGGTCCCACACCACACTACCTCCTGAGGAGACATCTATACTACATACCCCTCTGAGTGGTCCCACACTACCTCCTGAGGAGACATCTATACTACATACCCCTCTGAGTGGTCCCACACTACCTCCTGAGGAGACATCTATACTACATACCCCTCTGACACTACCTCCTGAGGGAGACATCTATACTACATACCCTCTGAGTGGTCCCACACTACCTCCTGAGGAGACATCTATACTACATACCCTCTGAGTGGTCCCACACCACACTACCTCCTGAGGGAGACATCTATACTACATACCCCTCTGAGTGGTCCCACACCACACTACCTCCTGAGGAGACATCTATACTACATACCCCTCTGAGTGGTCCCACACCACACTACCTCCTGAGGGAGACATCTATACTACATACCCCTCTGAGTGGTCCCACACCACACTACCTCCTGAGGAGACATCTATACTACATACCCCTCTGAGTGGTCCCACACCACACTACCTCCTGAGGAGACATCTATACTACATACCCCTCTGAGTGGTCCCACACCACACTACCTCCTGAGGGAGACATCTATACTACATACCCCTCTGAGTGGTCCCACACCACACTACCTCCTGAGGAGACATCTATACTACATACCCCTCTGAGTGGTCCCACACCACACTACCTCCTGAGGAGACATCTATACTACATACCCCTCTGAGTGGTCCCACACCACACTACCTCCTGAGGGAGACATCTATACTACATACCCCTCTGAGTGGTCCCACACCACACTACCTCCTGAGGAGACATCTATACTACATACCCTCTGAGTGGTCCCACACCACACTACCTCCTGAGGGAGACATCTATACTACATACCCTCTGAGTGGTCCCACACCACACTACCTCCTGAGGGAGACATCTATACTACATACCCCTCTGAGTGGTCCCACCACACCTCCTGAGGAGACATCTATACTACATACCCCTCTGGTCCCACACCACACTACCTCCTGAGGAGACATCTATACTACATACCCCTCTGAGTGGTCCCACACCACACTACCTCCTGAGGAGACATCTATACTACATACCCCTCTGAGTGGTCCCACACCACACTACCTCCTGAGGAGACATCTATACTACATACCCTCTGAGTGGTCCCACACCACACTACCTCCTGAGGAGACATCTATACTACATACCCCTCTGAGTGGTCCCACACCACACTACCTCCTGAGGAGACATCTATACTACATACCCCTCTGAGTGGTCCCACACCACACTACCTCCTGAGGAGACATCTATACTACATACCCCTCTGAGTGGTCCCACACCACACTACCTCCTGAGGAGACATCTATACTACATACCCCTCTGAGTGGTCCCACACCACACTACCTCCTGAGGAGACATCTATACTACATACCCCTCTGAGTGGTCCACACCACACTACCTCCTGAGGAGACATCTATACTACATACCCCTCTGAGTGGTCCCACACACACTACCTCCTGAGGAGACATCTATACTACATACCCCTCTGAGTGGTCCCACACCACACTACCTCCTGAGGAGACATCTATACTACATACCCCTCTGAGTGGTCCCACACCACACTACCTCCTGAGGGAGACATCTATACTACATACCCCTCTGAGTGGTCCCACACCACACTACCTCCTGAGGAGACATCTATACTACATACCCCTCTGAGTGGTCCCACACCACACTACCTCCTGAGGAGACATCTATACTACATACCCCTCTGAGTGGTCCCACACCACACTACCTCCTGAGGAGACATCTATACTACATACCCCTCTGAGTGGTCCCACACCACACTACCTCCTGAGGGAGACATCTATACTACATACCCCTCTGAGTGGTCCCACACCACACTACCTCCTGAGGAGACATCTATACTACATACCCCTCTGAGTGGTCCCACACCACACTACCTCCTGAGGAGACATCTATACTACATACCCCTCTGAGTGGTCCCACACCACACTACCTCCTGAGGAGACATCTATACTACATACCCCTCTGAGTGGTCCCACACCACACTACCTCCTGAGGAGACATCTATACTACATACCCCTCTGAGTGGTCCCACACTACCTCCTGAGGAGACATCTATACTACATACCCCTCTGAGTGGTCCCACACCACACTACCTCCTGAGGAGACATCTATACTACATACCCCTCTGAGTGGTCCCACACCACACTACCTCCTGAGGAGACATCTATACTACATACCCCTCTGAGTGGTCCCACACCACACTACCTCCTGAGGGAGACATCTATACTACATACCCTCTGAGTGGTCCCACACCACACTACCTCCTGAGGGAGACATCTATACTACATACCCCTCTGAGTGGTCCCACACCACACTACCTCCTGAGGGAGACATCTATACTACATACCCCTCTGAGTGGTCCCACACCACACTACCTCCTGAGGAGACATCTATACTACATACCCCTCTGAGTGGTCCCACACCACACTACCTCCTGAGGAGACATCTATACTACATACCCCTCTGAGTGGTCCCACACCACACTACCTCCTGAGGAGACATCTATACTACATACCCCTCTGAGTGGTCCCACACCACACTACCTCCTGAGGGAGACATCTATACTACATACCCCTCTGAGTGGTCCCACACCACACTACCTCCTGAGGGAGACATCTATACTACATACCCCTCTGAGTGGTCCCACACCACACTACCTCCTGAGGAGACATCTATACTACATACCCCTCTGAGTGGTCCCACACCACACTACCTCCTGAGGAGACATCTATACTACATACCCCTCTGAGTGGTCCCACACCACACTACCTCCTGAGGGAGACATCTATACTACATACCCCTCTGAGTGGTCCCACACCACACTACCTCCTGAGGAGACATCTATACTACATACCCCTCTGAGTGGTCCCACACCACACTACCTCCTGAGGGAGACATCTATACTACATACCCCTCTGAGTGGTCCCACACTACCTCCTGAGGAGACATCTATACTACATACCCCTCTGAGTGGTCCCACACCACACTACCTCCTGAGGGAGACATCTATACTACATACCCCTCTGAGTGGTCCCACACCACACTACCTCCTGAGGAGACATCTATACTACATACCCCCTCTGAGTGGTCCCACACTACCTCCTGAGGAGACATCTATACTACATACCCCCTCTGAGTGGTCCCACACCACACTACCTCCTGAGGAGACATCTATACTACATACCCCTCTGAGTGGTCCCACACCACACTACCTCCTGAGGAGACATCTATACTACATACCCCTCTGAGTGGTCCCACACCACACTACCTCCTGAGGAGACATCTATACTACATACCCCTCTGAGTGGTCCCACACCACACTACCTCCTGAGGAGACATCTATACTACATACCCCTCTGAGTGGTCCACACCACACTACCTCCTGAGGGAGACATCTATACTACATACCCCTCTGAGTGGTCCCACACCACACTACCTCCTGAGGGAGACATCTATACTACATACCCCTCTGAGTGGTCCCACACTACCTCCTGAGGGAGACATCTATACTACATACCCCTCTGAGTGGTCCCACACCACACTACCTCCTGAGGAGACATCTATACTACATACCCCTCTGAGTGGTCACACACTACCTCCTGAGGGAGACATCTATACTACATACCCCTCTGAGTGGACCTCCTGGGAGACATCTATACTACATACCCCTCTGAGTGGTCCCACACCACACTACCTCCTGAGGAGACATCTATACTACATACCCCTCTGAGTGGTCCCACACCACACTACCTCCTGAGGGAGACATCTATACTACATACCCCTCTGAGTGGTCCCACACCACACTACCTCCTGAGGAGACATCTATACTACATACCCCTCTGAGTGGTCCCACACCACACTACCTCCTGAGGGAGACATCTATACTACATACCCCTCTGAGTGGTCCCACACCACACTACCTCCTGAGGAGACATCTATACTACATACCCCTCTGAGTGGTCCCACACCACACTACCTCCTGAGGAGACATCTATACTACATACCCCTCTGAGTGGTCCCACACCACACTACCTCCTGAGGGAGACATCTATACTACATACCCCTCTGAGTGGTCCCACACCACACTACCTCCTGAGGAGACATCTATACTACATACCCCTCTGAGTGGTCCCACACCACACTACCTCCTGAGGGAGACATCTATACTACATACCCCTCTGAGTGGTCCCACACCACACTACCTCCTGAGGAGACATCTATACTACATACCCCTCTGAGTGGTCCCACACCACACTACCTCCTGAGGGAGACATCTATACTACATACCCCTCTGAGTGGTCCCACACTACCTCCTGAGGGAGACATCTATACTACATACCCCTCTGAGTGGTCCCACACTACCTCCTGAGGAGACATCTATACTACATACCCCTCTGAGTGGTCCCACACTACCTCCTGAGGAGACATCTATACTACATACCCCTCTGAGTGGTCCCACACCACACTACCTCCTGAGGGAGACATCTATACTACATACCCCTCTGAGTGGTCCCACACCACACTACCTCCTGAGGGAGACATCTATACTACATACCCCCTCTGAGTGGTCCCACACCACACTACCTCCTGAGGAGACATCTATACTACATACCCCTCTGAGTGGTCCCACACCACACTACCTCCTGAGGGAGACATCTATACTACATACCCCTCTGAGTGGTCCCACCACACTACCTCCTGAGGGAGACATCTATACTACATACCCTCTGAGTGGACTACCTCCTGAGGGAGACATCTATACTACATACCCCTCTGAGTGGTCCCACACCACACTACCTCCTGAGGGAGACATCTATACTACATACCCCTCTGAGTGGTCCCACACCACACTACCTCCTGAGGGAGACATCTATACTACATACCCCTCTGAGTGGTCCCACACTACCTCCTGAGGAGACATCTATACTACATACCCCTCTGAGTGGTCTCACACCACACTACCTCCTGAGGGAGACATCTATACTACATACCCCTCTGAGTGGTCCCACACCACACTACCTCCTGAGGGAGACATCTATACTACATACCCCTCTGAGTGGTCCCACACCACACTACCTCCTGAGGAGACATCTATACTACATACCCCTCTGAGTGGTCCCACACCACACTACCTCCTGAGGGAGACATCTATACTACATACCCCTCTGAGTGGTCCCACACCACACTACCTCCTGAGGGAGACATCTATACTACATACCCCTCTGAGTGGTCCCACACCACACTACCTCCTGAGGGAGACATCTATACTACATACCCCTCTGAGTGGTCCCACACCACACTACCTCCTGAGGGAGACATCTATACTACATACCCCTCTGAGTGGTCCCACACCACACTACCTCCTGAGGAGACATCTATACTACATACCCCTCTGAGTGGTCCCACACCACACTACCTCCTGAGGAGACATCTATACTACATACCCCTCTGAGTGGTCCCACACCACACTACCTCCTGAGGAGACATCTATACTACATACCCCTCTGAGTGGTCCCACACCACACTACCTCCTGAGGAGACATCTATACTACATACCCCTCTGAGTGGTCCCACACCACACTACCTCCTGAGGAGACATCTATACTACATACCCCTCTGAGTGGTCCCACACCACACTACCTCCTGAGGAGACATCTATACTACATACCCCTCTGAGTGGTCCCACACCACACTACCTCCTGAGGAGACATCTATACTACATACCCCTCTGAGTGGTCCCACACCACACTACCTCCTGAGGGAGACATCTATACTACATACCCCTCTGAGTGGTCCCACACCACACTACCTCCTGAGGAGACATCTATACTACATACCCCTCTGAGTGGTCCCACACCACACTACCTCCTGAGGAGACATCTATACTACATACCCCTCTGAGTGGTCCCACACCACACTACCTCCTGAGGGAGACATCTATACTACATACCCCTCTGAGTGGTCCCACACTACCTCCTGAGGGAGACATCTATACTACATACCCCTCTGAGTGGTCCCACACCACACTACCTCCTGAGGGAGACATCTATACTACATACCCCTCTGAGTGGTCCCACACTACCTCCTGAGGGAGACATCTATACTACATACCCCTCTGAGTGGTCCCACACCACACTACCTCCTGAGGGAGACATCTATACTACATACCCCTCTGAGTGGTACAGTGTAAAGACAACGGCTCTCCCACACCACATACCCCCTCTGAGTGGTACAGTGTAAAGACAACGGCTCTCCCACACCACATACCCCCTCTGAGTGGTACAGTGGCTCTCCCACACCACATGCCCCCTCTGAGTGGTACAGTGGCTCTCCCACACCACATGCCCCCTCTGAGTGGTACAGTGGCTCTCCCACACCACATACCCCCTCTGAGTGGTACAGTGTAAAGACAACGGCTCTCCCACACCACACACCCCCTCTGAGTGGTACAGTGTAAAGACAACGGCTCTCCCACACAACATACCCCCTCTGAGTGGTACAGTGGCTCTCCCACACCACATGCCCCCTCTGAGTGGTACAGTGGCTCTCCCACACCACACACCCCCTCTGAGTGGTACAGTGTAAAGACAACGGCTCTCCCACACAACATACCCCCTCTGAGTGGTACAGTGGCTCTCCCACACCACATGCCCCCTCTGATTGGTACAGTGGCTCTCCCACACCACATGCCCCCTCTGAGTGGTACAGTGGCTCTCCCACACCACATACCCCCTCTGAGTGGTACAGTGTAAAGACAACGGCTCTCCCACACCACACACCCCCTCTGAGTGGTACAGTGTAAAGACAACGGCTCTCCCACACCACATACCCCCTCTGAGTGGTACAGTGGCTCTCCCACACCACATACCCCTCTGAGTGGTACAGTGTAAAGACAACGGCTCTCCCACACCACACACCCCCTCTGAGTGGTACAGTGTACAACGGCTCTCCCAGACCACATACCCCCTCTGAGTGGTACAGTGGCTCTCCCACACCACATACCCCTCTGAGTGGTACAGTGTAAAGACAACGGCTCTCCCACACCACATACCCCCTCTGAGTGGTACAGTGGCTCTCCCACACCACATACCCCCTCTGAGTGGTACAGTGTAAAGACAACGGCTCTCCCACACCACACACCCCCTCTGAGTGGTACAGTGGCTCTCCCACACCACATGCCCCCTCTGAGTGGTACAGTGTAAAGACAACGGCTCTCCCACACCACATACCCCTCTGAGTGGTACAGTGTAAAGACAACGGCTCTCCCACACCACATACCCCCTCTGAGTGGTACAGTGGCTCTCCCACACCACATGCCCCCTCTGAGTGGTACAGTGTAAAGACAACGGCTCTCCCACACCACATACCCCTCTGAGTGGTACAGTGTAAAGACAACGGCTCTCCACACCACATACCCCCTCTGAGTGGTACTCTCCCACACCACATCCACACCACACACCCCTCTGAGTGGTACAGTGTAAAGACAACGGCTCTCCCACACCACATACCCCCTCTGAGTGGTACAGTGTAAAGACAACGGCTCTCCCACACCACATACCCCCTCTGAGTGGTACAGTGGCTCTCCCACACCACATGCCCCCTCTGAGTGGTACAGTGGCTCTCCCACACCACATGCCCCCTCTGAGTGGTACAGTGGCTCTCCCACACCACATACCCCCTCTGAGTGGTACAGTGTAAAGACAACGGCTCTCCCACACCACATACCCCCTCTGAGTGGTACAGTGGCTCTCCCACACCACATACCCCTCTGAGTGGTACAGTGTAAAGACAACGGCTCTCCCACACCACATACCCCTCTGAGTGGTACAGTGTAAAGACAACGGCTCTCCCACACCACACACCCCCTCTGAGTGGTACAGTGTAAAGACAACGGCTCTCCCACACCACATACCCCTCTGAGTGGTACAGTGGCTCTCCCACACCACACACCCCCTCTGAGTGGTACAGTGGCTCTCCCACACCACATACCCCCTCTGAGTGGTACAGTGGCTCTCCCACACCACATACCCCTCTGAGTGGTACAGTGTAAAGACAGTGGCTCTCCCACACCACACACCCTCTCTGAGTGGTACAGTGTAAAGACAACGGCTCTCCCACACCACATGCCCCCTCTGAGTGGTACAGTGTAAAGACAACGGCTCTCCCACACCACATACCCCCTCTGAGTGGTACAGTGGCTCTCCCACACCACATACCCCCTCTGAGTGGTACAGTGTAAAGACAACGGCTCTCCCACACCACATACCCCTCTGAGTAGTACAGTGTAAAGACAACGGCTCTCCCACACCACATACCCCCTCTGAGTGGTACAGTGGCTCTCCCACACCACATACCCCTCTGAGTGGTACAGTGTAAAGACAACGGCTCTCCCACACCACATACCCCCTCTGAGTGGTACAGTGGCTCTCCCACACCACATGCCCCCTCTGAGTGGTACAGTGGCTTTCCCACACCACACACCCCCTCTGAGTGGTACAGTGGCTCTCCCACACCACATACCCCTCTGAGTGGTACAGTGTAAAGACAACGGCTCTCCCACACCACATACCCCCTCTGAGTGGTACAGTGTAAAGACAACGGCTCTCCCACACCACATACCCCCTCTGAGTGGTACAGTGGCTCTCCCATACCACACACCCCCTCTGAGTGGTACAGTGTAAAGACAGTGGCTCTCCCAAACCACATACCCCCTCTGAGTGGTACAGTGTAAAGACAACGGCTCTCCCACACCACATACCCCTCTGAGTGGTACAGTGTAAAGACAACGGCTCTCCCACACCACATACCCCCTCTGAGTGGTACAGTGGCTCTCCCACACCACACACCCCCTCTGAGTGTTACAGTGTAAAGACAACGGCTCTCCCACACCACATACCCCCTCTGAGTGGTACAGTGGCTCTCCCACACCACATACCCCTCTGAGTGGTACAGTGTAAAGACAACGGCTCTCCCACACCACATACCCCCTCTGGGTGGTACAGTGTAAAGACAACGGCTCTCCCACACCACATGCCCCCTCTGAGTGGTACAGTGGCTCTCCCACACCACACACCCCCTCTGAGTGGTACAGTGTAAAGACAACGGCTCTCCCACACCACATACCCCCTCTGAGTGGTACAGTGTAAAGACAACGGCTCTCCCACACTACGTCCCTGCAAGAATTACCTTAATACCAGCAGACAGCATGTTTGCTCTGTTAGCCAAATTGAAAATGAAAGGCTTAAAATATTCACACGTGTGAATCATTGCATTAACCAAGTGTGCAACACTATGTGCAGTATGGTTTAAATGAGAAGCTCCTGTATAGTTAGAATTTCTATCCATATTTTGTTTTGTCTACATACAATGTTATTTATGGTCTAATAATAGCTGCAGGAATGTGGCTTTACCCACGCAAGGCTGGTGTAAACAGAAACACTGAGAATCTGATGTTGAGAGATCTCACTAGACATATTTCACTCTAAGATGTTTGTATGCATTTAACAGGGTGAATGTTGAGGCATATCAGAGATCAGTTCAAATCAAATCAAATGTTATTGGTCACATACACATGGTTAGCAGATGTTATTGGTCACATACACATGGTTAGCAGATGTTATTGGTCACATGGTTAGCAGATGTTATTGGTCACATACACATGGTTAGCAGATGTTATTGGTCACATACACCATGGTTAGCAGATGTTATTGGTCACATACACCATGGTTAGCAGATGTTATTGGTCACATGGTTAGCAGATGTTATTGGTCACATACACATGGTTAGCAGATGTTATTGGTCACATACACATGGTTAGCAGATGTTATTGGTCACATGGTTAGCAGATGTTATTGGTCACATGGTTAGCAGATGTTATTGGTCACATACACATGGTTAGCAGATGTTAATGGTCACATGGTTAGCAGATGTTAATGGTCACATACACATGGTTAGCAGATGTTAATGGTCACATACACATGGTTAGCAGATGTTATTGGTCACATACACATGGTTAGCAGATGTTATTGGTCACATACACATGGTTAGCAGATGTTATTGGTCACATACACATGGTTAGCAGATGTTAATGGTCACATACACATGGTTAGCAGATGTTATTGGATGTTAGCAGATGTTTGGTCACATACACATGGTTAGCAGATGTTATTGGTCACATACACATGGTTAGCAGATGTTATTGGTCACATACACATGGTTAGCAGATGTTATTGGTCACATACACATGGTTAGCAGATGTTAATGGTCACATACACATGGTTAGGAGATGTTATTGGTCACATAAACATGGTTAGCAGATGTTATTGGTCACATACACCATGGTTAGCAGATGTTAATGGTCACATACACATGGTTAGCAGATGTTATTGGTCACATACATATGGTTAGCAGATGTTAATGGTCACATACACATGGTTAGCAGATGTTATTGGTCACATGGTTAGCAGATGTTATTGGTCACATACACATGGTTAGCAGATGTTATTGGTCACATTGGTCACATGTTACACATGGTTAGCAGATGTTATTGGTCACATACACATGGTCAGATGTTATTGGTCACATGGTTAGCAGATGTTATTGGTCACATGGTTAGCAGATGTTATTGGTCACATACACATGGTTAGCAGATGTTATTGGTCACATACACATGGTTAGCAGATGTGATTGGCCACATACACATGGTTAGCAGATGTTATTGGTCACATACACATGGTTAGCAGATGTGATTGGCCACATACACATGGTTAGCAGATGTTATTGGTCACATGGTTAGCAGATGTTATTGGTCACATACACATGGTTAGCAGATGTTAATGGTCACATGGTTAGCAGATGTTATTGGTCACATACACATGGTTAGCAGATGTTATTGGTCCCATACACATGGTTAGCAGATGTTATTTGTCACATACACATGGTTAGCAGATGTTATTGGTCACATGGTTAGCAGATGTTATTGGTCACATACACATGGTTAGCAGATGTTATTGGTCACATACACATGGTTAGCAGATGTTATTGGTCACATACACATGGTTAGCAGATGTTATTGGTCACATACACATGGTTAGCAGATGTTATTGGTCACATACACATGGTTAGCAGATGTTAATGGTCACATACACATGGTTAGCAGATGTTAATGGTGAATCTGACAATTAATCTTAATGGTTGTACAGTCGTCTCAAATAAAACTGTGAAGGACCTCGGCGTTACTCTGGACCCTGATCTCTCTTTTGAAGAACATATCAAGACCATTTCGAGGACAGCTTTTTTCCATCTACGTAACATTGCAAAAATCAGAAACTTTCTGTCCAAAAATGATGCAGAAAAATTAATCCATGCTTTTGTCACTTCTAGGTTAGACTACTGCAATGCTCTATTTTCCGGCTACCCGGATAAAGCACTAAATAAACTTCAGTTAGTGCTGAATACGGCTGCTAGAATCCTGACTAGAACCAAAAAATTTGATCATATTACTCCAGTGCTAGCCTCCCTACACTGGCTTCCTGTCAAGGCAAGGGCTGATTTCAAGGTTTTACTGCTAACCTACAAAGCATTACATGGGCTTGCTCCTACCTATCTCTCTGATTTGGTCCTGCCGTACATACCTACACGTACGCTACGGTCACAAGACGCAGGCCTCCTAATTGTCCCTAGAATTTCTAAGCAAACAGCTGGAGGCAGGGCTTTCTCCTATAGAGCTCCATTTTTATGGAACGGTCTGCCTACCCATGTCAGAGACGCAAACTCGGTCTCAACCTTTAAGTCTTTACTGAAGACTCATCTCTTCAGTGGGTCATATGATTGAGTGTAGTCTGGCCCAGGAGTGGGAAGGTGAACGGAAAGGCTCTGGAGCAACGAACCGCCCTTGCTGTCTCTGCCTGGCCGATTCCCCTCTTTCCACTGGGATTCTCTGCCTCTACCCTGTTACGGGGCTGAGTCACTGGCTTACTGGGGCTCTCTCATGCCGTCCCTGGGGGTGCGTCACCTGGGTGGGTTGATTCACTGTTGTGGTCGGCCTGTCTGGGTTGGCGCCCCCCTTGGGTTGTGCCGTGGCGGAGATCTTTGTGGGCTATACTCGGCCTTGTCTCAGGATGGTAAGTTGGTGGTTGAAGATATCCCTCTAGTGGTGTGGGGGCTGTGCTTTGGCAAAGTGGGTGGGGTTATATCCTTCCTGTTTGGCCCTGTCCGGGGTGTCCTCGGATGGGGCCACAGTGTCTCCTGACCCCTCCTGTCTCAGCCTCCAGTATTTATGCTGCATTAGTTTATGTGTCGGGGGGCTAGGGTCAGTTTGTTATATCTGGAGTACTTCTCCTGTCCTATTCGGTGTCCTGTGTGAATCTAAGTGTGCGTTCTCTAATTCTCTCCTTCTCTCTTTCTTTCTCTCTCTCGGAGGACCTGAGCCCTAGGACCATGCCCCAGGACTACCTGACATGATGACTCCTTGCTGTCCCCAGTCCACCTGGCCATGCTGCTGCTCCAGTTTCAACTGGCCTGGGCCCTAGGACCATGTCCCAGGACTACCTGACATGATGACTCCTTGCTGTCCCCAGTCCACCTGGCCATGCTGCTGCTCCAGTTTCAACTGTTCTGCCTTACTATTATTCAACCATGCTGGTCATTTATGAACATTTGAACATCTTGGCCACGTTCTGTTATTAATCTCCACCCGGCACAGCCAGAAGAGGACTGGCCACCCCACATATGCTCTCTCTAATTCTCTCTTTCTTTCTCTCTCTCGGAGGACCTGAGCCCTAGGACCGTGCCCCAGGACTACCTGACATGATGACTCCTTGCTGTCCCCAGTCCACCTGACTGTGCTGCTGCTCCAGTTTCAACTGTTCTGCCTTATTATTATTCGACCATGCTGATCATTTATGAACATTTGAACATCTTGGTCATGTTCTGTTATAATCTCTACCCGGCACAGCCAGAAGAGGACTGGCCACCCCACATAGCCTGGTTCCTCTCTAGGTTTCTTCCTAGGTTTTGGCCTTTCTAGGGAGTTTTTCCTAGCCACCGTGCTTTTACACCTGCATTGTTTGCTGTTTGGGGTTTTAGGCTGGGTTTCTGTACAGCACTTTGAGATATCAGCTGATGTACGAAGGGCTATATAAATAAATTTGATTTGATTTGATTTGACATACACATGGTTAGCAGATGTTATTGGTCACATACACATGGTTAGCAGATGTTAATGGTCACATACACATGGTTAGCAGATGTTATTGGTCACATACACATGGTTAGCAGATGTTAATGGTCACATACACATGGTTAGCAGATGTTAATGGTCACATACACATGGTTAGCAGATGTTATTGGTCACATACACATGGTTAGCAGATGTTATTGGTCACATACACATGGTTAGCAGATGTTATTGGTCACATACACATGGTTAGCAGATGTTATTGGTCACATACACATGGTTAGCAGATGTTAATGGTCACATACACATGGTTAACAGATGTTAATGGTCACATACACATGGTTAGCAGATGTTATTGGTCACATGGTCAGCAGATGTTATTGGTCACATGGTTAGCAGATGTTAATGCGAGTGTAGCGAAATGCTTGTACTTCTAGTTCCGACAGTGCAATAATATCTAACAAGTAATCTAACAATTCCACAACAACTACCTAATACACACAAGTGTAAAGGAATGAATAAGAATATGTATATATAAATATATGGATGAGCGATGGCCGAACGGCCTAGGCAAGATGCAATAGATGGTATAGAACATTATATACATATGAGATGAGTAATGTAGGGTATGTAAACATTATATACAGAGGTGTTATTTAAAGTGACTAGTGATAGACATAGGCAAGATGCAGTAGATGGCAGTACATATATATGAGATGAGTAATGTAGGATATGTAAACATTATTAAAGTGGCATTATTTAAGGTGATTACCTTTATTAAATCCATTATTAAAGTGGCTGGAGTTGAGTCTGTATGTAGGCAGCAGCCACTCAATGTTAGTGGTGTCTATTTAACAGTCTGACGGCCTTGAGATAGAAACTGTTTTTCAGTCTCTCGGTACCTGCTTTGATGCACCTGTACTGACCTCGCCTTTTGGATGGTAGTGGGGTGAACAGGCAATGGCTGTGGATAGGGGGCTGCTCCCTCTGCTGTTTCCTGAAGTACACGATCATCTCCTTTGTTTTGTTGACGTTGAGTGTGAGGTTATTTCCCTGACACCAAACTCCGATGGCCCTCACCTCCTCATTGTTGTTGGTAATCAAGCCTATCACTGTAGTGTCGTCTGCAAACTTGATGATTGAATTGTAAGCGTGCATGGCCACGCAGTCATCGGTGAACAAGGAGTACAGGAGAGGGCTGAGAATGGACCCTTGTGGGGCCCCAGTGTTGAGGATCAGCGGGGTGGAGATGTTGTTTCCTACCTTCACCACCTTGGGGCGGGCCGTCAGAATGTCAATGACCTAGTTGCACAGGGCCGGGTCGAGACCCAGGGTCTTTAGCTTAATATCCAGTTTGGAGGGTACTATGGTGTTAAACTCTTGAAACTAGGGGGCACTATTTTCATTTTTGGAAAAATAACATTCGGGCTATTTTTCAGGACCAGATAGTAGAATATGCATATAATTGACAGCTTAGGATAGAATACACTCTAAAGTTTCCAAAACTGTAAAAATAACTGTAAAAATATTGTCTGTTAGTATAACAGTACTGATAGTGCAGGCGAAAGCCTGAGAAAAATCCAATCAGGAAGTGACTCTTATTTAGAAACCTCTGCGTTCCTATGCGTCCCTATTGAGCTGTGAAAGATCAACCAGATTCCTTTTTCTATGGCTTCCCTAATGTGTCTAGTGTCACAAGACATAGTTTCAGGCTTTTATTTTGAAAAATAAGCGTGAGCGACAACATTGCGTCAGTGGTCAGATGGTGGTTCTCAGAGTGATTTACATTTACATTTACATTTAAGTCATTTAGCAGACGCTCTTATCCAGAGCGACTTACAAATTGGTGCATTCACCTTATGACATCCAGTGGAACAGCCACTTTACAATAGTGCATCTAAATCTGTACTACAGATTTGTGCGTAATAGACAAATGCGGCCATTGTTCCTCTCGCTCCTACTGGGAAGCCAACTGACCTGGTTGATATATTATCGAATAGATTGTAAACAACGTTTGCCATGTTTCTGTCGATATTATGGATCTAATTTGGAAAAGTTTTCGGCGTTGTCGTGACCATAGTTTCCGGTGGATTTCTCAACCAAACGTGAAGAACAAACGGAGATATTTTGGCTATAAAAATATTCTTTATGAAACAAAATTAACATTTGCTGTCTAACTGGGAGTCTTGTCAGTGAAAACATCCGAAGATCATCAAAGGTAAACGGTTAATTTGATTGCTTTTCTGATTTTCGTGACCAAACTTCCTGCTGCTAGCTGGACATAATGCTATGCTAGGCTATCGATAAACTTACACAAAAGTTTGTCTTGCTTTGGCTGTTAAGCATAATTTCAAAATCTGAGATGACAGGGTGATTAACAAAAGGCTAAGCTGTGTTTCACTATATTTCACTTGTGATTTCATGAATATGAATATTTTTGAGTAATATTTTTGGTCCGTTGCGTTATGCTAATTAATGTCAGTTGATGACAATTCTCCCGGATCCGGGATGGGTAGTTCCAAGAGGTTTAAATGCTGAGATGTAGTCAATGAACAGAATTCTTATGTAGGTATTCCTATTGTCCAGATGGGATAGGTCAGTGTGCAGTGTGATGGCGATTGCATCGTCAGTGGACCTATTGGGTCAGTAAGCAAATTGGAGTTGGTCTAGGGTATAAGGTAGGGTGGAGGTGATATGATTCTTGACTAGTCTATCAAAGCACTTCATGATGACAGAAGTGAGTGCAATGGGGCGATAGTCAATTAGTTCAGTTACCTTAGCTTTCTTGGGAACAGGAACAATGGTGGTCATCTTGAAACATGTGGGGACAACAGACCGGATAGGGATTGATTGAATATGTCCGTAAACCCACAAGCCAGCTGGTCTGCGCATGCTCTGAGGCTAGGGATGCTGCCTGGGCTGGCTGCCTTGCGAGGGTTGACATGTGTAAATGTTTTACTCACGTTGGCCACGGAGAAGGAGAGCCCACAGGCTTTGGTATCGGGCTGTGTCAGTGGCACTGTATTGTCCTCAAAGCGAGCAAAGAAGTTGTTTAATTTGTCTGGGAGCAAGACGTCAATTTCCCCGACGGGGTTGGTTTTCTTTTGTAGTCCGTGATTGACTGTAGACCCCGCCACATACATCTCGTGTTTGAGCCGTTGAATTGCGTCTCTACTTTGTCTCTATACTGAGACTTGTTTGATTGCCTTGTTTGAGGGAATGTTTCCGGTCGCCTTGCCATGATTAAAAGCGGTGGTTCGCGATTTCAGTTTTGCGCGAATGCTACTATCAAGCCACGGTTTCTGGTTAGGAAAGGTTTAACAGTGGGTACGACATTTCGATGCACTTGCTAATAAACTCGCTCACCGAATCAGCGTCAACATCAATGTTATTGTCTGAGGCAATCTGGAACATATCCCAGTCCATGTGATCAAAGCAATCTTGAAGCGTGGAATCCGATTGGTCAGACCAGCGTTGGACAGACCTGAGCAGGCGTTTCCTGTTTTCGTTTCTGTCTACAGGCTGGGAGCAACAAAATGGAGTCATGGTCAGATTTTCCGAAGACAGGTCGGGGAGGGCTTTGTGTGAATCGTGGAAGTTACAGTAGCAATGATCCAGAATGCTCCAGCCCGTGTCGCGCATTCGATATACTGATCGAATTTAGGAAGTATTGTTTTCAGGTTAGCTTTGTTAAAATCCCCAGCTACAATATATGCAGCCTTAGGATGTACGGTATCCAGTTTATATAGAGTCCAGTGACGTTCCTTCAGGGCCAACGAGGTATCTGCTTGGGGGAGAGGGATATACACGGCTGTCACTATAATCGAAGAGAATTCTCTTGGAAGATAATGCAGGAGGCATTTGATTGTAAGAAATTCTAGGTCAGGTGAACAAAAGGACTTGAGTTCCTGTATGTTGTTGTGATTACACCATGAGTTGTTAATCATAAGGCATACACCCCCGCCCTTCTTCTTACCAGAGAGATATTTGTTTCTGTCGGCGCGATGCAACATATCCCGAGTGAGCCATGTTTCCGTGAGACAGAGAATGTCACAATCTCTGATGTCTCTCTGGAAGGAGACTCGTCCCCTAATTTCGTCCACCTTGTTATCTAGAGATTGGACATTGGAGAGTAATATACTCCGGAGCGGTGGATGGTGTGCTCGCCTTCTGAGTCTGACCAGTAGGACGCTCCGTCTGTCTCTCCTGCAGCGACCACGTTGATTTGGGTCGGCCTCTGGGATCAGATCCAATGTCCAGGGTGGAGGTCCGAACAAAGGATCCACTTCGTCAAAGATTCCTGGTTGTAATGTTGGTAAGTTGACATTGCTTTTATATCCAATAGTTTTTCCCGGTTGTATGTAATAACAATTGAGATTTTCTGGGATAACAATGTAAGAAATATTGCACAAAAAAAAAATAACTGCATAGTTTCCTAAGTACCTGAAGCGAGGCGATCATCTCTGTCGGCGCCATCTTGCTATTCATCTATTCACTTCTCCCACCTTTGCTTGTATGACAAGGTGGATGTATAGCCTATCAGAGAGTTCAAATTGATCATAATTACTGAATGTGTGATAATGCATACTGGAGTTTAGGATCTCCAGACTGATGGACTAGAACATAAACAATTTAGAAGAATGAGCAACTACATGAACAAGGTGACATCAAAGCTTTGTGGAAAACTGCATAACAGGGCTTTGATTAGTGGCTTGACAACCTTCTGACAAGATGGCGCCGACAGACACTCTGATTCTAACTCCAAAGCAACGTTGCAGTATTTTATTTTTTTTTCTGTTTTATTTCTATTAGCCCAGAACGTTTTTTGTGTTATTACGTACAGCCGGTGTCCAATAACATAAATCCGATATCCTATAACTTTTGGATATAAAACCTGCGGTAACTCACCAGCATTACAACCAGGAATACGACTTTACCGAATTGGATCTGAATTGGATCCTTTGTTCACAACCCGTCAAGGTAATTGAACTTATCCCAGAGGCTGCTCAAGATAACGCCGGCCAAGAAGAGGTATTCGGAGTGGAAGAAGAAGAACCATCCACCGCTTCCGGGTATATTACTCGTTAATGTTCAGTCTCTGGACAATAATGTAGATGAGCTCAGGAAGAGGATCTCCTTCCAGAGAGACATCAGGGACTGTAACATACTTTCATGAAATAATGGCTCTCACCGGATAAACTGTCCCCACCCATGCAGTCAGCTGGGTTCTCAGTACATCACTCAGACAGGAATAAAGAACTCTCTGGGAAGAAGATGGGCAGTGATTGATGATTAACCACTCATGGTGTGATTGTTATAACGTACAGAAAAAGTCATTTTGTTCACCCTACCTAGAATACCTAAAATACAATCAAATGCCGACCATATTACCTCCCAAGAGAATTTTCTATGGTCACAGCCATGTATATTCCCCCTCAAGCCGATACCACAACGGCCCTCAAGGAACTACACTGGTCTTTTTGCAAACTGGAAACCACATATCCTGAGGCCGCATTTATTGTAGCTGGGTATTTACATAAAGGAAATTTGAGGAAAATGCTACCGATGCTACCACATTGACTGTAGTAATCGCACTGGGAAAACACTCGACCACTACTATTCTCTTTTCCGGGTTGCTGTATCACATCCGGCCGTGATTGGGAGTCTCACAGGGCAGCGCACAATTGGCCCAGCGTCGTCTGGGTTTGGCTGAGGTAGGCCGTCATTGTAAATAAGAATTTGTTCTGACTTGCCTAGTTAAAAATAAAAGGTTAAATAAAAAAGAAATATAAAAAATACAAAGCTCTCCCTTCGGCAAATCAGATCATGACTCCATTTTGCTCCTTCCTTCATATATGTAGAAACTCAAACAGGAATGATTTTATTTTAATATTCAACGTTTAATTCTTGAACGATAAATTCTTGAACAGCTGAAAAGTTCTACAGCTGCACCATCGAGAGCATCCTGACGGGTTGCATCACCGCCTGGTATAGCAACTGTTCGGCCTCTGACCGCAAGTCACTACAGAGGGTAGTACGTAAGGCCAAGTACATTAACTAAGGGGCTAAGCTTCCTGCCTCCCAGGACCTCTATAACAGTTGGTGTCAGAGGAAGGCCCCAAAATTGTCCAATGACTCCAGCTAACCTAGTCATAGACTGTTCTCTCTGCTACCGCATATTTTTTAATATTTTTTTTTACTTCAGTCTATTTTAGCAAATACTTTGACTTTTCTTCTTAAAATGGTCAACCCTCTAATAACTCAAAATGCATCTGTAGACCCTCTCATAAGTCACAACGCATCTGTCAACCCTCTAATAACTCAGACTGCATCTGTCAACCCTCTAATAACTCAGACTGCATCTGTCAACCCTCTACTAACTCAAAAATGCATCTGTCCACCCTCTAATAACTCATAATGCATCTGTCAACCCTCTAATAACTCCTAATGCATCTGCCAACCCTCTAATAACTCAGACTGCATCTGTCAACCCTCTAATAACTCCTAATGCATCTGCCAACCCTCTAATAACTCAGACTGCATCTGTCAACCCTCTAATAACTCAGACTGCATCTGTAAAACCTCTCATAAGTCATAATGCATCTGTCAACCCTCTAATAACTCAGACTGCATCTGTCAAACCTCTCATAAGTCATAATGCATCTGTCAACCCTCTAATAACTCAGACTGCATCTGTCAACCCTCTAATAACTCAGACTGCATCTGTCAACCCTCTAATAACTCAGACTGCATCTGTCAACCCTCTAATAACTCAGACTGCATCTGTCAACCCTCTCACAAGTCATAATGCATCTGTCAACCCTCTAATAACTCATAATGCATCTGTCAACCCTCTAATAACTCACAATGCATCTGTCAACCCTCTAATAACTCAGACTGCATCTGTCAACCCTCTAATAACTCAGACTGCATCTGTCAACCCTCTAATAACTCAGACTGCATCTGTCAACCCTCTAATAACTCCTAATGCATCTGTCAACCCTCTAATAACTCATAATGCATCTGTCATCCCCTAATAACTCAGACTGCATCTGTCAACCCTCTAGTAACTCAGACTGTATATGGTCTCTGACCAATTCCTATTGCTCTGAATGCATCCCCAATGGAACCCTATTCCCTGTAGTGCACTACTTTGTGCCATGACCCATAGGGCTCTAGTCAGAAGTAGTGCACTATAAAGGGAATAGGGGGCGATTCCGGACTCATCCTGTATGTTGATTTTCTACTCAGGGAAAGATTGTGGTTGACCCCTGTCCCCCAGATCCTCAATTTACGTTATAATAAATATAGTAAAACAGCTTTTTCAGGCTAAACAAGTGTGAAAGAGCAATTTTCACATCCCTCTCTCTCAAATGCGGGGGGGGGCTATTTGGTTCTCTGTCTGTTTTATTTCTGAGGCCATTTTCCTAACATTGGCTGATAATACTTGTCGTTGAAGTTGTTTTTATAGTCATAGTAGCGTATTGATTGCTGAAAAATGCATTTGTGGAGGAAGCACGGCCATTACCCACACACGTAGCTCCAGCAAGGAGCTAGAACCAAGGCAGCAGCGAACTGAGAGAGAGGGATATTCATGAGGACACAGATGTGAGTTATATCTGGAACACTAGCTACCTCTCTCATCTCCCATTAGTAAGCTGCAATATCTCGTTGTTACTCTCAAAAATGTCAAATGTTGTAGATTTATCTGCACAATCTACTGTCCTTAAATAGAGTATAGTCCTCACACACATAGGGAGATACAGACAATTCACAGAGTGATTCACTATATCACATCAAGCAGAGTTGTCTCCACCAGCTACTGCTCCTTGGAATTAGTGCTGCAATTATTTCCAGTGAAATGAGTTCTATTCAAAACTGTGCAGTTTACTCTGACCTCTGATGCCCACGCTACACGTTCCTCTAGAGATGTTTGTTTGCAGGCGTTGTTTTTGAACAGCCCATCTTTGCAACGTCTGTTACACTTGGTTGAACTGAGTGCTTAACAGCCTCTTAAATGTAATGGCAAAATGTAGATGTCCGCCTAAATAGACATACCCAAAGGTAACTGCTATTCATGTGTAATTACATGATACTGAAATGCCAAGGCTTGGTATATTTGGAAAGATGACATCTGGGAGATTATAAGAAAATGATCTGAAGATAGATAGAGAGGAGTTACATAGTTCAGAAAAGTTGTTATTTTTTTATTTTTGAAAGTCATCTTTCATTGACAAGCTACAGTATATGTGAATTATTGATGACTAGAGCTGGAAACACATCAGATGGCTTCCACAACATGTGAACAAAGCAGGAAAAAAAGGGTATTGATAGACCTAACAACTAGAAATGGGCAGATGTTGTAGTAAGTGGTGTCAGAAACTGATATTTCATCCCCCTGTGTTTTGTGCAATGCTTGCAGTTCTTCCTTTTGTCTTTTGGCATTTGTGTTGGATAGTGGTGCTCACCTTGAGTGGGGGGTCTTGTGATGGTTGTGAGGTTGCTTTGGACCCCCAATTCAGCCATTTCCAACACCAGCTGCTCTCAGAAGGTCAAGAGAGGGGTTTGACCTTTGGCTTTGGCCATCTGCTTGTGGAGAATGAAAGCGATAGTCATTTAGTTCATGCGATGGTTCACGCTTTCAGTTTTGCGCAAATTCTGCCATCTATACACGGTTTCTGGATAGGGTAGGTTTTAATAGTCACAGTCGGTACAACATATCCTATACACTTCCTGATAAACTCACTCACGGTATCAGTTTATTCGTTGATATTATTCTCTGAAGCTATTCGGAACATATCCTATACACTTCCTGATAAACTCACTCACCGTATCAGTGTATTCGTTGATATTATTCTCTGAAGCTATTCGGAACATATCCCAGTCCACGTGATCAAAACAACCTTGAGGCGTGGATCCCGATTGGTCAGACCAGCGTTGAATAGCCCTTCGCACGGGCACTTCCTGTTTGAACATCTGCCAATAGGAAGGGAAGAGCAAAATGATGTCACGGTCAGATCTGCTGAAGGGAGAGCAGGGGAGGGCCTTGTAGGCATCGCGGAAGTTGGAGTAACAGTGGTCGAGTGTTTTAGCAGCGCGAGTACTACAGTCGAAATGTTGGTAGAACTTCTGCAGCCTTTTCCTCAAATCCCCAGCTACAATAAATGTAGCCTCCTGTGATTTCCAGTTTGCATAAAGTCCAGTGAAGTTCTTTGAGGGCCATTGTGGTGTTGGCTTGAGGGGGGGTGTTGTGTTTTCGACTTCATTAAACAGTTTAAAATCACATTACATAATTACAGCAATCACATTGCTGAATTGTCTTTCTTGAGGTCACCAAATTGTACTAAATGGACGAGTTCGTAGCTACTTCACCGACCGTTTATACCTTCTCCAGAACATGAATATTGTTCAATTCTCAAGTTCTGTGATGTGGAAGAAGTTCATTTGTTCTCGCTATGAAAACTAACTCTCTCTTATACTCTGGCCATGAGGAGAGAACTCCTATGAATTTATTACCTGCCTAACAGAGCCTGTTGGTAGGGCGAAGACAGTGAGGCGGTGAGAGATAGAGGGGGGTGGTGCAGAGAGAGGGGGGTGGTGCTCGCTGTACCCAAAGAGTGCCACATCATGATAGGGGACACGGCCGTGACTATAACCGAAGAGAATTATCTTGGGATATAACACGGTCTGCATTTGATTTGTGAGGTATTCTAGGTCGGGTGAACAAAAGGACTTGAGTTTCTGTATGTTATCACAATCACACCATGAGTCGTTAATCATGAAACATTCACCCCCACCCTTCTTCTTCCCAGAGAGATATTTATTCCTGTCTGTGCGATGAACTGAGAACCCAACGGGCTGTACCGACTCAGACAGTATATCTCGAGAGAGCCATGTTTCTGTGAGACATAGTATGTTAATGTCTCTCTGAAAAGAAACCCTCGCCCTGAGCTCGTCAACTTTATTATCCAGAGACTGAACATAAGCGAGTAATATACTCGGAAGCGGTGGGTGGTGTGCGCGCTTCCTAAGTCAGACTAGAAGACCACTCCGAGTACCACTCCCAGTACCACTCCGAGTACCTCTCCGAGTACCACTCTGAGTACCACTCCGAGTACCACTCCGAGTACCACTCCGAGTACCTCTCCGAGTACCACTCCGAGTACCACTCCGAGTACCTCTCCGAGTACCACTCCGAGTACCACTCCGAGTACCTCTCCTCCGCCGGTGTTGTTTTGGGTCGGCTTCTGGAATCAGTTAACCTGTTGCTTCTACTCGGGACGCTTGCGTCCCAACTAGAGCTCTGGAAATGCAAATGCGCTACGCTAAATGCTAATAGTATTAGTTAAAACTCAAAAGTTCATTAAAATACACATGCAGGGTATCGAATTAAAGCTACACTCGTTGTGAATCCAGGCAACAAGTCAGATTTTTAAAATGCTTTTCGGCGAAAGCATGAGAAGCTATTATCTGATAGCATGCAACACCCCAAAAGACCCACAGGGGACGTAAACAAAATAATTAGCATTTCGGCGTTACACAAACCGCACAATAAAATAGAAAACATTCATTACCTTTCACCATCTTCTTTGTTGGCACTCCTAGATGTCCCATAAACACTATTTGGGTCTTTATTTCGATTAAATCGGTCCATATAAAGCCTAGATATCGTTATATGTAGACTGTGTGATAAACAGAAAAAAACATTGTTTCAAACGTAACGTCATTTTTAAAATTCAAAAAGTCGACGATAAACTTTCACAAAACACTTGAAATACGTTTGTAATGCAACTTTAGGTATTAGTAAACGTTAATAAGCGATAAAATTCATCAGGAGCGATGTAAAGATCATTAGCTGTCCGTCTGGAAAAATGTCCGGCTAGAAACTCAACGAAAATATCCGGTCCTAGACCGGATTAGATACGGTGTCCTGCATGTGTTTGACCAAGAAAAAACTCGAAGGGAAATGACAAGACTCTAGACACCGTGTGGAAGCTGTAGGTACTGCAACCTCAGTCAATTAATTGTGGTTCACCTTTATCAATGGGATCAAGTAGCGCATGGATATATTTTCCCATTTTCAGTGATCAGTTTTTCCTGTGCTTTTCGATGTAAATGCCGTTCTGGTAAAGCCACAGCAGTGATTTAACCAGTTTTTTAAACGTCTGTGTTTTCTATCCACACAGACTAAGCAAATGCATATACTATATTCCTGGCATGAGTAGCAGGGCGCTGAAATGTTGCGCGATTTTTAACAGAATGTTCAAAAAAGTAGAGGGTCGACTGAAGAGGTTAAAACCTGTTGAGTGTAGGGAGCAGTATTTTTATTTTTGGATGAAAAACGTACCCAAATATAACTGCCTATTTCTCAGGCCTAGAATCTAGAATATACATATAATTGTCAGATTAGGATAGAAAACGTTTCTAAAACTGTCAAAATATTGTCTTTGAGTTGTCTTTGAACAGAACTGATATTGCATGCGAAAACCTGAGGAATATTCAACCAGGAAATGGCCTCTATTTTGAAAGCTCCATGTTCCATTGAATGCCTTCCCTCCGTTTAAAGGGATATTAACCAGATTCCTTTCCCTATGGCTTCCCCATGTTGTGAACAATCTTTAGACATAGTTTCAGGCTTTTATTTTGAAAAATGAGTGAGAAAGATCACATCGCATCAGTGTATAGCTGGGTGACCCCAAAATGTTGCTTGTGCAACAGTTTGGAGCAGCCATTGTGTCTCTCTCTCCTATTGACAAAGCTAAAGTCCCGGTTGATATATTATTGTTTAAATATTGAAAAAACAACCTGAGGATTGATTATAAAAACATTTGACATATTTCTGTGGACATTACGGATACTATTTGGAATTTTCATCTGCGATGTCGTGACCGCTCGAGCCTGTGGATTTCTGAACATAACGCACCAAACAAATGGAGGTATTTTGGATATAAAAAAATCTTTATGGAACAAAAGGAACATTTATTGTGTAACATTTATTGTGTAATCATAAAAGGTAAGCGATTTAATTTCTTGCTTTTCTGACTTTCGTGACCAATCTACTTGGCGGCTAGCTGTTTGTAATATTTTGTCATCTGAGAGAGATGTTCTTACATAAACGCTTGTTATGCTTTCGCTGAAAAGCTGTGTTGAAATCTGACACGCCAGGTGGATTAACAAGCTAAGCTGTGTTTTGCTATATTGCACTTGTGATTTCATGAAAACGAAATATTTTTAGTAATTTATTTTGAATTTGGCGCCTGCAATCCAGCTGATGTTGACGCAAATGATCCCATTAACGGGATGGGACGTGATCACCAGGATGGAACACGGAAGCCTACCTGCAGTGGTAATTCGCATCCTCCTTCGGACAGTGGACTGTTGGTAGAAATGTTGGTAGAACTTCTGCAGCCTTTTCCTCAAATCCTCCTTCGGACAGTGGACGGCGTGCTGGAGTCTCACGTGTGCATCACTCCACATATCTTCTCCTGAACCACTCATCCAATGGGGCGCAGGTAGCCTAGTGGTTAGAGAATTGGGCCAGTAAGCCCTGAATCAAATCCCAGAGCTGTCGTTCTGCCACTTAGCAAGGCAGTTAACCCACTGTTTGCCGGGCGCTGAAGACATGGATGTCGATTAAGGCAGCCCCCCACACCTCACTGATTCAGAGAGTTTGGGTTAAATGCAGATGACACATTTCATTTGAATGTATTCAGTTGTACAGCTGACTAGGTATCCCCCTTTCCTTTCCACCGCAGGAGCTTTGGTCTGGCCCGGGGTCCACAGATCCCGGGCTGGCTGATAATCCAGAACACACTGGAAGGGAGTCAGACCGGTGGAGGAGTGATGTAACAAATTCTGTGCGTACTCCGCCACGAAAAAGGAATCGGACGCACTCCCCCTGCCGGTCCTTGGCAATGGCTCCTCAGGAACCTCCCCAGCTCCTGGTTCATCCTCTTCACCTTCCCATTAGACTGAGGCCTATACCCAGTAGTGAGGCTGACAGTGACTCCTCAGGAACCTCCCCAGCTCCTGGTTCATCCTCTTCACCTTCCCATTAGACTGAGGCCTATACCCAGTAGTGAGGCTGACAGTGACTCCTCAGGAACCTCCCCAGCTCCTGGTTCATCCTCTTCACCTTCCCATTAGACTGAGGCCTATACCCAGTAGTGAGGCTGACAGTGACTCCTCAGGAACCTCCCCAGCTCCTGGTTCATCCTCTTCACCTTCCCATTAGACTGAGGCCTATACCCGGTAGTGAGGCTTACAGTGACCCCAAGCTTCTACGTGAAGGCTCTACATACACGTGATGTAAATTGGGGGCTACGGTCGTAGACGATGTCCTCCGGATGGCCATAATGCCGGAAGATCTGCTGGAACAGTGCCTCAGCGACCTAGGGAGACCAGAGAGAGGGATAAAACTAAAGGATTTAGAGAATCTATCCACAAACACAAAAATGGTGGTTAAACCATCAGAGGAGGGGAGATCAGTGACAAAATCAATGAATAGATGAGACCAGGGACACTGAGGCATGGGAAGGGGAAGGAGTTTCCCTACTGGAGTGTGCTGGGGGAGATTTTGTTTGGGCACACACAGAACAGGAGTTGACGTAACGAATAACGTCCTGCGCCAGGGTGGGCCACCAATACTTTTCAGTGAAAGATTGAATAGTATGGGTGATTCCTGGATGTCCAGCAACGAGAGCTGTGTGTGCCCAAGTCAGCAGCAAATTCCTTATCCCCGTGGGACTTTCACTACCATTCAAATGTTTGGGTCACTTAGAAATGTTCTTGTTTTTTAAAGAAAAGCACGATTCTTCCATTAAAGTAACATGAAACTGATCAGAAATACAGTGTAGACATTGCTAATGTTGTAAATGACTAAATAAAGGTAAAATAAAAAGAAGCAACAAACATGGCCTTCTTTAGACTAGTTGAGTATCTGGAGCATCAGCATTTGTGGGTTCGATTGCAGGCTCAAAATGTCCAGAAACAAATAACTTTCTTCTGAAACTCGTCAGTCTATTCTTGTTCTGAGAAAGGAGGGCTATTCCATGTGAGAAACTACCAAGAAACTGAAGATCTCGTACAACGTTGTGTACTACTCCCTTCACTGAACAGCGCAAACTGTCTCTAACCAGAATAGAAAGAGGAGTGCGAGGCCACGGTGCACAAATGAGCGAGAGGACAAGTACATTAGAGTGTCTAGTTTGAGAAACAGACGCCTCACAAGTCCTCAACTGGCAGCTTCATTAACTAGTACCCACAAAACACCATTCTCAACGTCAACAGTGAAGAGGCGACTCCGGGATGTTGGCCTTCTAGGCAGAGTTCCTCTGTTTAGTATCTGTTTTTTTTGTCCATCTTTTCTTTATTTTGTCCAGTCTGAGTAATGGCTTTTTCTTTGCAACTCTGCCTGAGGGTGAGGGTACCGACACTCCCGAAGTAGGTTATCCAGACGGATGGCCATTGCGATGAGTGTGCCCAAGGAGAGGTTGTTGTCTCGGCATGCCAGTTCCGTCTGGACCTCCTTGCGTAATCCTCTTCTGAACAGCGTACGGAGCGCCGGTTCATTCCAGCCGCTGGATGCTGCTACTGTCCGGAAAGTGAGTGGTCATCCTGCCGTAGATGATAGAAGATACCTCTGAACAGAGACATGAACCCCTAATACAAAGCCAGCTCCTCCTCTCCTCTCTCCCAGACGGCCATAGCCCACTCCAATGCCCGCACAGTCAGCAGAGAAATAACCGTGGCAACCTTGGACCTCCTACTGCTTCTTTAGGCAGCACCTCACCATGACTCTCACTGCTTCTTCAGTCAGCATCTCACCATGACTCACCTTGGTTCTTCAGTCAGCATCTCACCATGACTCTCACTGCTTCTTCAGTCACCACCTCACCATGACTCTCACTGCTTCTTCAGTCAGCATCTCACCATGACTCACCTTGGTTCTTCAGTCAGCATCTCACCATGACTCACCTTGGTTCTTCAGTCAGCATCTCACCATGACTCTCACTGCTTCTTCAGTCAGCATCTCACCATGACTCACCTTGGTTCTTCAGTCAGCATCTCACCATGACTCACCTTGCTTCACAATGGCCTCACCAAAATTGTGTTCTTAATTAATTCACATATTATTTTACACTTCCACCTTTCTGTGTTCCGACTTTCCTTAGATGATGAACAACATGATGAACAACATGATGAACAACATGATGAACAACATGATAAACAACATGATGAACAACATGATGAACAACATCATGAACAACATGATGAACAACATGATGAACAACATGATGAACAACATGATGAACAACATGATGAACAACATCATGAACAACATGATGAACAACATCATGAACAACATGATGAACAACATGATAAACAACATGATGAACAACATGATAAACAACATGATGAACAACATCATGAACAACATGATAAACAACATGATGAACAACATCATGAACAACATGATGAACAACATGATGAACAACATGATGAACAACATGCATGCTAGAGCAGCAGCACACACAGGTCTGATTTGACATTATATTTTACAATTGATGCATCCCAAATGGCACCCTATTTCAATAATAATGCACTACTTTTGACCAGATCCCATAAGACCCGATGAGCGCTGGTCTAAAGTAGTGCATTATAAAGGGAATAGGGTGCTTTTGGGACAGATCCATAGTGACAGCTAGTAAGGAAGTGATGCTCCCAGCCATGTCATGTCACAGTGAGTTACAGTCAGACAGAAATAGGTACTGGAGAAGAGGAAGGTGAAGGAGTGAGGAAGAGAAGAGAATAGAAGAGAGGAGAGGAGAGGAGGAAAGAGGGAGATGGGGAGAGGAGAGCAGAGCAGAGCAGAGCAGAGCAGAGGAGAGGAGAGGAGAGGAGAGGAGAGGAGAGGAGGAAAGAGGGAGGTGGGGGAGAGGAGAGGAGAGGAGAGGAGAGGAGAGGAGAGGAGAGGAGAGGAGAGGAGAGGGAGGAGGAAGAGGGAGGTGGGGAGAGGAGAGGACAGGAAAAGAGGAAAGAGGGAGGTGGGGAGAGGAGAGGAGAAGAGGAAAGAGGGAGGTGGAGGTGAGGAGAGGAGAGGAGGAAAGAGAACATGTCATCCTGACTTAAGGTCAAGAGCACAAAGGGGATTCATGGGAGAGGACTGAGCAGCCTACCTACTGGTTCACATAACCCCTTATCTATTCTGTATCACATGATACTGTATATTATACTGTACATAGAACATGTATGTTGTTAGAATTTTCCAAAGGAGTAAGGACTAAGCAGTCTAACTACTAACTAACTACTAACACCTCATACTCTACGGAAAAACGCTGTGGTAGTGTTTGGCTAGTATGCTGATGCATAACACATTAAATATAACATTTATATTTTTGGTAGCATTTGGTTCATAATAACAGACATAGAACATTTATTTTATTTAACCTTTATTTTAACAGGGAGTTACGTAAGCCCAATACTCTTGGAAATATCTTGTTTGAACAACTTAGTGTCTCGTTTGAACGACTTAGTATCTAATTTTAAGAATGTATTATCTAATTATGAATGACTTCATCTTTCCCGAGTCTATCGTCTGGTCTTGGCGATGCATGGAAAAAAACAGTAAGTCCTTATTCAGCCACAAGAGAATATAAACATTTTTTATGTCCCGACGATAGGCTAGTCTCTAACAGAGCTCATCCAATTTGTCCTCCAGTGACTGCATGTTCGCCAATACAAAATGCCGCCTCGCCTGCATCTCTTTCGCCACCATTTCCTCTTTTGAGTCCCGGGGATTATGGCCTGGTCCAGTCACACCCTGATCTGGTTCACCTATTTCCACCCCCTCCAGGTGTCGCCCATCTTCCCCATGATCGATGGTGCATTTAAATCAAATCAAATTGTATTAGTCACATGCGCTGAATACAACAGGTGTACACCTTGAAATGCTTGAAATGCTTACTTACGAGCCCCTAAACAACAATGCAGTTTAAAAAATACGGATAAGAATAAGAAATAAAAGTAACAAGTAATTAAAGAGCAGCAGTAAAATAACAATAGGGACACCATACACCGGTACAGAGTCAATGTGCGGGGGCACCGGTTAGTTGAGGTAATATGTACATACAGTATAGGTATTAAAGTGACTATGCATAGATGATAACAATGGAGAGTAGCAGTGGTGTACAAGGGGGGGGGGGGGGGCAATGCAAATAGTCTGGGTAGCCATTTTATTAGGTGTTCAGGAGTCTTTTGGCTTGACAATTTTTTAGGGCCTTCCTCTGACACCTCCTGGTATAGAGGTCCTGGATGGCAGGAAGCTTGGCCCCAGTGATGTACTGGGCCGTTTGCACTACCCTCTGTAGTGCCTTGTGGTCGGAGGCCAAGCAGTTTCCATATCAGGCAATGATGTAACCAGTCAGGATACGCTTGATGGTGCAGATGTAGAACCTTTTGAGGATCTGAAGACCCATGCCAAATCTTTTCAGTCTCCTGAGGGGCAATAGGTTTTGTCGTGCCCTCTTCAAAACTGCCTTGGTGTGCTTGGACCATGTTAGTTTGTTGGTGATGTGGACACCAAGGAACTTGAAGCTCTCAACCTGCTCCACTGCAGCCCCATCGATGAGAATGGGGGACATGCTCGGTTCTCTTTTTCCTGTAGTCCACAATCATCTCCTTTGTCTTGATCACATTGAGGGAAGAGGTTATTGTCCTTGCACCACACGGTCAGGTCTCTGACCTCCTCCCTAATGGCTGTCTTGTCGTTGTTGGTGATCAGGCCTACCACTGTTGTGTCATCTGCAAACTTAATGATGGTGTTGGAGTCATGCCTGGCCGTGCAGTCATGAGTGAACAGGGAGTACAGGAGGGGACTGAGCACACACCCCTTATGGGCCCCCTTGTTGAGGATCAGCGTGGCGGATGTGTTGTTACCTACACTTACCACCTGGGGGCAGCCATCATGAAGTCCAGGATCCAGTTGCAGACGGAGGTGTTTAGTCCCAGGGTCCTTAGATTAGTGATGAGTTTTGAGGGCACTATTGTGTTTAACTCTGAGCTGTAGTCAATGAACAGCATTCTCACATAGGTTTTCCTTTTGTCCAGGTTTGGAAAAGGCAGTGTGGAGCGCATTAGTGATTGCATCATCTGTGGCTCTGTTGGTGCGGTATGCAAATTGGAGTGGGTCTAGGGTTTCTGGGATAATGTTGATGTGAGCCATGACAAGTCTTTCAAAGCACTTCATGGCTACAGACGTGAGTGCTATGGGTCGTTTGTCATTTAGGCAGGTTACCTTAGTGTTCTTGGGTACAGGCAATTAAAACATGTTGGTATTACAGACTCAGACAGGGAGAGGTTTAAAAACTTCAGTGAAGACACTAGCCAGCTGCTCAGCGCATGCTTGTAGTACACGTCCTGGCAATCTGTTCGGCCCTTTGTAGTCTGTAATGGTTTGCTAGCCCTGCCACATCTGACGAGCGTCAGAGGTGGTGTAGTCGGATTCGTTCTTAGTCCTGTATTGATACTTGTCTGTTTGATGGTTTGTTCTCCGGGTTAGAGTCTTGCTCCGTGAAAGTGACAGCTCTAGCCTTTGTTCACTGTTTGTCTGTTGCCAGTTTGTCTTGTCAAGGCTACTAGCGTTTTAACCTGTACTCTTTCTTGTTAGTTCCTGTTTTCTAGTTCTCCCGGTTTTGACTATTCTGCCTGCCCTGACCCTAAACCTGCCTGTTGAAAACTGCCCTGGATTACTGACCCCTGCCTGCCCTGACCCTGAGCCTGCCTGCCTGCTGTTCTGTACCTTATGCACTCTGCCCTGGACCTCTGCCTGCCCTTGACCTGTCGTTTTCCTGCTCCCTGTTTGGAAATAAATGTTTGTTTTTTCGAACTGTCTGCATCTGTGTCTTATCCTAAGGTCTGATAGTAGGAACTGGCCATGACTGACCTAGTTGACTCTAAAGATTGGAAGTCTGTCAATGGCCAGGGTTTTTAATACTACTGCCATGGACATGTTAGATATAATGGTTTTATTATTATCCTAATGGTACCTACATCCTTTAGACTACAGCTTACCTTAATGTGTTGCAGGCATCTGTCTAATCCCTGTCTAAGCAGAGTCCAGGATGGTGTGAGAGCCTAAGGAAGCAACAGTGGATCACACCATGCGTCTCCTTATACGATCAGTGATGGCCTCTGTGTGCTGGGTCCACATGTGGTTAACCTTTAGCACAATGCAGATGAGCTGTTGGTTAGCGGACTGTCACAGCAACATGGAGAACATATTTCCACAAATATGGAGTGGGAGCCACCAGTACTAGAGTACTGCCCATTACACATTTTACCACGGGTTATAAACTGAAAATGACGTCATTAGTTTTAGTACTAACCCGTGTCATCTCCGCTCTAGTACAATGGGCTGTATGGTTCTCACATGTCTCTCCCTATTAAGATAATATATGACCGAACCAAGGTCAGCTTGTGTAGATAAGCCTCCTAGCCAGTCTGGCTATAAGTTCATTCATTTCAACCACGGTACAGACAGTCATTGTTCTAATTCTTGATTATATTTACACACATTATATTCAGTACTAGGATTAAAAAGAAAATTCATACATATACAGTAACATAATGGTATTCTGATTAGTACATATACAGTAACATAATAGTATTCTGATTAGTCAGTCCTGATTGAAATGTATACATAATTAGTCATCATTGATAAAAATTCCCTTAACACAGTCATAAATACCTCTTCCCCCTTTTTTCCTCTCTCTACCCTACTGATGTTACATTTGCAAACCCTTGGTTAACATAGAGATTCTGGGAATATCAGAAGGTGGGGGGAAATGAACTATATTCTGGTAGTCCGACCAATGGAACATATGCAGTGGTACTTAATGAATATGATGTCAGTTCGGTTGTCATCTGAGACATTCTCATCAATGATAAGATGACATAAACTCTACAGTGGAAAGTCTACACATCAGAGTTATCGGATTCACGTGGAATTGTTGTTCAATTTAAATATTTGAATATGAAATGATTCGTGATGGAATGAAATGTGATTTTAGCTTCTAAAATGTGAGATTTGGGTTTTCATAAGATAGGGCTCTGCTCAATCAGTGGCCCGCCCCTGTGAAGGGACATGGGCTATAAAACTTTTCAAACACGCCCTCCTCTCCCTTCCTATACTGTATAAGCCCTTGACGACAATGTAACCTCCTGTTCCGAAGATGTGAGGATGACGGTCCTATGTCAGAATGGTTCAGATAATACAGAACGAAGCCAACATCAGCGTGAGCTTTGGTTGCGAATGGTATGAACTTTGAACTCTTATTCACTACCGAAGTGATACCTCCTAGCCGTTGAGTTAGCAACAGCAGATGCAAACGACGGTTAGGAAGGAACAGACAGAATATCCCGTTTATCACACAACGACGTTACTACAACGTACCCTATTTACCAGCAGAGACATTCTTCAAAGGACTCGGTTGGGCAACACGGCCTTCCATCTACCACCAACCTACTGAAGTGCAGCGCAGAGTAAATATTTATAGCATTTTCCTTTTCCAAATGGGCGGTAATTTACAATGCATAAGATACTGTATTTACGATAGCACAGCTTCTTCCCTTTGTTCCTCAGTCTTCCCACTCTTTCACTCAAACCCAGACCCTTTTCTTTTGTGTAACAAGCTGTCATAACTGTTCCGCCCGCTAGGGACGTTTTCCTTTATGACGTAATTTGTAATCAAGTTATGATTTAATTATGTGTATGTGTAATTCTGTGTGATTAGTTAGGTATTTAGTAAATAAATAACTAAACCCAATTTTGCATTGCTGATTCAACTTGTGAGCCAGGGTTCGTGCAGATAACCTTAGAATTTACAACTTTCAGATGAGACTGAATTAAGAAGACGATTAATATTGACTGCTATTGATGTAAAATATTACTAGGTCTTCAAGAGTTTATACAGAAGATAACAGCTCTATAAATATTATTTTGTCGTGCCCGACTCTCTAGTTAATTACATTTACATGATGAGCTCAATCAGGTGATATTAATTACGGAGAAATTATTTTATAGAATAGCATGTCATATCACTTAATCCGGCATAGCCAAAGACATGACAACAGTATTGAAGGCCTTGGATATGTCATTAAACAGGGCAGTACTCTGCTTCCTCCCATCCATACCCTTTACCACATCATTTAACACCAAGCTTGTAGCAGACATGGGGTTATGACTCGTCCTGAAACAAGATTGGTGAATACTTAGTATACGTCTCATAGCCAGGAAGGATCAAAGCTGACAGTTGATTAATGGTTCTAACATTTTTGCTAGGTAAGACAATTTCGAAATAGGGGTCACCACCTTTGTGGAGAGGGGCCGCCTTCCAAGCCCTGGGGATAGCACCTGAGGTCACCACCTTTGTGGAGAGGGGCCGCCTTCCAAGCCCTGGGGATAGCACCTGAGGTCACCACCTTTGTGGAGAGGGGCCACCTTCCAAGCCCTGGGGATAGCACCTGAGGTCACCACCTTTGTGGAGAGGGGCCACCTTCCAAACCCTGGGGATAGCACCTGAGGTCACCACCTTTGTGGAGAGGGGCCACCTTCCAAGCCCTGGGGATAGCACCTGAGACTATCGTCAGATTAAAATGTGTGACAATGACTCCACAGTCAGGGGAGCAGAAAGCTGCAGCATGAAAGGATAAAGTAAATCAGCCCCAAGTGGATCTTTCTACATCAATCTTAAGCATCTTGCACATCACAAGTAGAACGTTGTTGAAATGAAAACAAAGATTCACTGAAACCTTTTTTCTGTTTGTGTTATTATTTAGTATTGTACATCATACAGTGAGATATTCCATACTGGTATTATTTAGTATTGTACATCATACAGTGAGATACTTCATACTGGTATTATTTAGTATTGTACATCATACAGTGAGATATTTCATACTGGTATTATTTAGTATTGTACATCATACAGTGAGATATTCCATACTGGTATTATTTAGTATTGTACATCATACAGTGAGATATTCCATACTGGTATTGTTTAGTATTGTACATCATACAGTGAGATACTTCATACCGTTCACTCTCTAACACAAAGTATATCCTTGGACCAGAATAAAGAATAAAGGACGATCAAACATTTCTTTAGATGAGCAATCTGCTCCAAGTTCTTGCAGTGGCTATCTCTAAATGATTCACTTTTCTTTGGACCGAGGCTGAAGTCTCAAGCTGGTCTGAGATAGTAGGAGTTCTGAAAACCCTAGATTGATTTTCTGGATCGCCATAAATATAAATGCATGTACATACAGTAATATAAACCTAAAATAATGGTGCAATTGTAAAACGGTCCCTTAGTTGGAGGAGAATCCATATTGTAACAAGAGGAATCCTGGCATACACACCTGACTGGGGCAGACAAGTGATGGACCACGTGAATAACCAAACCCCCTGAGTTTGGACTGTCGACAAAATGAAATCACTCTCAGACTAAAGCCCCCCTCCCTCCTTCTCTGCCTTTCTCCTCCCTCCCTCCCTCCCTACACCCCTCTACCTCTCACCACTTCGGAAAGTCTAACATCCTGTTTTCAGAAGAGAAAAGAGCTCTGACATTCAATGTATTTTCAATCTGATTTTCCTATATGTGCCACAGGTTCGCTCTATCAGATTGTTTGAATACAGGCTTACCTGGAGGCATCTAGGGCAACATCCCAAATGGCACCCTATTCCCTTTATAGTGCACTACCTGGTCAAAAGTAGCTCATTATAAAGGGAATAGGGTGCCATTCGGGATGCTTCCTAGGAGGAGAGCTGAGGAGAGGGCTGATCATGATCCCCTAACTCCCAGATGGGCTGACTGTGGCTGTGCAGTGTCACGTTTAATCTCTTAGTGCCCTTCAGAGAGCAGTGGGCCAGAGAAAGAAGAGTCCAGCATCTATCTATCTATCTATCTATCTATCTATCTATCTATCTATCTATCTATCTATCTATCTATCTATCTATCTATCTATCTATAAAATCACATTGTAGGATTTTTAATAAATTTATTTGCAAATTAAGGTGGAAAAAAAGTATTTGGTCAATAACAAAAGTTGATCTCAATACTTTGTTATATACCCTTTGTTGACAATGACAGAGGTCAAACGTTTTCTGTAAGTCTTCACAAGGTTTTCACACACTGTTGCTGGTATTTTGGCCCATTCCTCCATGCAGATCTCCTCTAGAGCAGTGTTGTTTTGGGGCTGTTGCTGGGCAACACAGACTTTCAACTCCCTCCAAAGATTTTCTATGGGGTTGAGATCTGGAGACTGGCTAGGCCACTCCAGGACCTTGAAATGCTTCTTACGAAGCCACTTCTTCGTTGCCCGGGCGGTGTGTTTGGGATCATTGTCATGCTGAAAGACCCAGCCACGTTTAATCTTCAATGCCCTTGCTGATGGAAGGAGGTTTTCACTCAAAATCTCACGATACATGGCCCCATTCATTCTTTCCTTTACATGGATCAGTTGTCCTGGTCCCTTTGCAGAAAAACAGCCCCAAAGCATGATGTTTCCACCCCCATGCTTCACAGTAGGTATGGTGTTCTTTGGATGCAACTCAGCATTCTTTGTCCTCCAAACAAAACGAGTTGAGTTTTTACCAAAAAGTTATATTTTGGTTTCATCTGACCATATGACATTCTCCCAATCTTCTTCTGGATCATCCAAATGCTCTCTAGCAAACTTCAGACGGGCCTGGACATGTACTGGATTAAGCAGGGGGAAACGTCTGGAACTGCAGGATTTGAGTCCCTGGCGGCGTAGCGTGTTACTGATGGTAGGCTTTGTTACTTTGGTTCCAGCTCTCTGCAGGTCATTCACTAGGTCCCCCCGTGTGGTTCTGGGATTTTTGCTCACCATTCTTGTGATCATTTTGACCCCACGGGGTGAGATCTTGCATGGAGCCCCAGATCGAGGGAGATTATCAGTGGTCTTGTATGTCTTCCATTTTCTAATAATTGCTCCCACAGTTGATTTCTTCAAACCAAGCTGCTTACCTATTGCAGATTCAGTCTTCCCAGCCTGGTGCAGGTCTACAATTTTGTTTCTGGTGTCCTTTGACAGCTCTTTGGTCTTGGCCATAGTGGAGTTTGGAGTGTGACTGTTTGAGGTTGTGGACAGATGTCTTTTATACTGATAACAAGTTCAAACAGGTGCCATTATTAATATAGGTAACGAGTGGAGGACAGAGGAGCCTCTTGAAGAAGTTACAGTCTGTGAGAGCCAGAAATCTTGCTTGTTCGTAGGTGACCAAATAGGTATTTTCCACCATAATTTGCAAATAAATTCATAAAAAATCCTACAATGTGATTTTCTGGATTTTTTTTTCTCATTTTGTCTGTCATAGTTGAAGTGTACCTATGATGAACATTACAGGCCTCTCTCATCTTCTTAAGTGGGAGAACTTGCACAATTGGTGGCTGACTAAATACTTTTTTGCCCCACTGTATACACCTGTTCTGAAAGGCCCCAGAGTTTGCAACACCACTTAGCAAGCGGAACTGTGAAGACCAAGTAGCTCTCCAAACAGGTCAGGGACAAAGCTGTGGAGATTTCCAGATCTGGGTTGAGTTATAAAACAATATTCGGATCTTTGAACATCCCATGGAACATCCCATGGAGCACAATTAAATCCACTATTTAAAAAAATTGAAAGAATATGGCACCACAACAAACCTGCCAAGAGAGGGCCGCCCACCAAAACTCACAGACCAGGCAAGGAGGGCATTAATCAGAGAGGCAACAAAAAGACCAAAGATAACCCTGAAGGAGCTGCAAAGCTCCAACGCGGAGATTGGAGTATCTGTCCATTCAACCACTTTAAGCCATACACTCCACAGAGCTGGGCTTTACTGAAGAGTGGCCCGAAAAAAGCCATTGCTTAATAATTAAAGAAGAAAATATGAAAACACGTTTGGTGTTCGCCAAAAGGCATGTGGGAGACTCCCCAAACAGTTGGAAGAAGGTACTCTGGTCAGGTGAGACTAAAATGTAGCTTTTTGTCCAACAAGGAAAACGCTATGTCGGGCGCAAACCCAACAACTCCCATCACCCAGAGAACACCATCCCTACAGTGAAGCATAGTGGTGGCAGCATCATGCTGTGGGTATGGTTTTCATCGACAGCGATTGGGAAACTGGTCAGATTTGAAGGGATGATGGATGTCGCTAAATACAGGGAAATTCTTGATGGAAACATGTTTCAGTCTTCCAGAGATTTGAGACTGGGACGGAGGTTCAACTTCCAGCAGGACAACGACCCTAAGCATACTGCAAAAGCAAAACTTGAGCGGTTTAAGGGGAAACATTTAAATGTCTTGGAATGGCCTAGTCAACGCCCAGACCTCAATCCAATTGAGAATCTCTGGTATGACTTAAAGATTGCTGTACACCAATGGAACCCATCCAACTTGAAGGAGCTGGAGCAGTTTTGACTTGAAGAATGGGCAAAATTCCCAGTGGCTAGATGTGCCAAGCTTATAGAGACATACCCCAAGAGACTTGCAGCTGTAATTGCTGCAGAAGGTGGCTCTACAAAGTGTTGACTTTGGGGTGGTGAATAGTTATGCACGCTCAAGTTTGTTGTTTTCCTTCTCATATTTCTTGTTTGTTTCACAATAAAACATATTTTGCATCTTCAAAGTGGAAGGCATGTTGTGTACATTAGCTCCTCCCACCCGAGGCCAGAAGACTTGTTAGCTCCTCCCACATGAGACCAGAATACTTGTTTTAGCTCCTCCCACCTGAGACCAGAAGACCTGTGTTAGCTCCTCCCAGATGAGACCAGAGACCCCCTCACTGTTCACCCCTGAAATATAATTTCTCTGGTCTCACCTACCCATGTAGATGACCAGTGGTTCTGGTAGTGTTGATGGTCCTGCCTGCGGAGTGAGACTCTTAGGGCTGAGACCCAAATGGCCCCCTATTCCCTATGCAGGCAACTACTTTAGACCAGGGCCAATAGGGACGCAGCCTAAAATGCAAAATAGGGGAGTTGAGTTTTGTCATCCTGAGAGGACTGGATGTGGATGTGATGTCATCCTAAAAGGACGTGGATGTGGTGTCATCCTAGGAGCACATGGATGTGGTGTCATCCTGAGAGGACGTGGGTGTGGTGTCATCCTGAGAGGACGTGGATGTGGTGTCAACCTGGGAGTATGTGGTGTCACCCTAG
Organism: Oncorhynchus nerka; assembly: GCF_034236695.1. Lineage (NCBI taxonomy): Eukaryota > Metazoa > Chordata > Actinopteri > Salmoniformes > Salmonidae > Oncorhynchus > Oncorhynchus nerka. The sequence goes on from NC_088406.1 coordinate 536,350, forward strand.
GAGGAAGTGGATGTGGTGTCACCCTAGGAGGAAGTGGATGTGGTGTAATCCTAGGAGGAAGTGGATGTGGTGTCATCCTGAGAGGACGTGGATGTGGTGTCATCCCGAGAGGACGTGGATGTGGTGTCATCCTGAGAGGACGTGGATGTGGTGTCATCCTGAGAGGACGTGGATGTGGTGTCATCCTGAGAGGACGTGGATGTGGTGTCATCCTGAGAGGATGTGGATGTGGTGTCATCCTGAGGGGATGTGGATGTGGTGTCATCCTGAGAGGACGTGGATGTGGTGTCATCCTGAGAGGACGTGGATGTGGTGTCATCCTGAGAGGACGTGGATGTGGTGTCATCCTGAGAGGACGTGGATGTGGTGTCATCCTGAGAGGACGTGGGTGTGGTGTCATCCTGAGAGGACGTGGATGTGGTGTCAACCTGAGTGGACGTGGATTTGATTGCCGATAGGAAATTGCAATTCTTAATGCTGTTGGTCTATCCATTGTTTACATTCAATGTATGAAGCTTAAATTGCGTTTCTCATATTTTCACTTTTCCTATTGGTGTGTCCATCACATGAATCAGTGATTTCTGGCTCTGAAAGGAGTGTAAAATGAGGGTGATTCCGCAAATTGGATGGTGACTTTGGGGACAGGGGAGGAAGAGGGAGGACAAGGGTGAGGGAGGGGATCTAGTCTGGCTGTTGTTGATAGATTCATGACGGACTGGAAATAAGGATTCGTCCTCAGGGGAAAACATCATAGTCCTGTCTACACCGTGGAACGGTTGCAGGAAGACCTCATGTACAATCCAAACTATATGGAACGCTTTAGAGATAAAAAAGTAAATGTTACCATTTCATCATAAAAGATAAATATATAGTGGTTCACTTAATAAACTGATAATATGGTATGTTGATTGACCATCTATACATGCATATACTGTACATGGGACAATGCAATTAAAGATTTAATTGATACAATAAAATGCATTTGATCCCGTTGCAATTTCTTTATTGAGAAGTTACAAACACTGAAGCAGTTTTCATATGCTGTACGCCTGTTCAGTTTTAATCCTTGGCCAAACAAGCATTAATCCACAGGAAGTGCACCATCTGGCAGTGAAACGAAGTGTGCTGTCATGTCGTGAACAGCAGGAGGACCCTCAGTGACCCCCCATTCAGCGAACTATGTTCATGTGTAGTATGTCATTCAGTGAACTATGTCCATGTGTAGTATGCAATTCAGTGAACTATGTCCGTGTGTATTATGTCATTCAGTGAACTATGTCCATGTGTAGTATGCAATTCAGTGAACTATGTCCGTGTGTATTATGTCATTCAGTGAACTATGTCCGTGTGTATTATGTCATTCAGTGAACTATGTCCATGTATAGTATGTCATTCAGTGAACTATGTCCATGTATAGTATGTCATTCAGTGAACTATGTCCATGTATAGTATGTCATTCAGTGAACTATGTCCGTGTGTATTATGTCATTCAGTGAACTATGTTCATGTGATAAACTTTCCTGAGACCTGAAAAGTTTGAGAAGTGAAAGTGAAATGTTTCCTCCCAGAGCTGTGGGCCCTGGTCTAAAGTAGTACACTATAGGCCCTGGTCTAAAGTAGTTAACTATGGGCCCTGGTCTAAAGTAGTTCACTATAGGCCCTGGTCTAAAGTAGTACACTATAGGCCCTGGTTTAAAGTAGTACACTATAGGCCCTGGTCTAAAGTAGTTAACTATAGGCCCTGGTCCAAAGTAGTACACTATAGGCCCTGGTCTAAAGTAGTGCACTATAGGCCCTGGTCTAAAGTAGTTAACTATAGGCCCTGGTCTAAAGTAGTACACTATAGGCCCTGGTCTAAAGTAGTTCACTATAGGCCCTGATCTAAAGTAGTACAATATAGGTCCTGGTCTAAAGTAGTACACTATAGGCCCTGGTCTAAAGTAGTGCACTATAGGCCCTGGTCTAAAGTAGTTAACTATAGGCCCTGGTCTAAAGTAGTTCACTATAGGCCCTGGTCTAAAGTAGTTCACTATAGGCCCTGGTCTAAAGTAGTGCACTATAGTCCCTGGTCTAAAGTAGTACACTATAGGCCCTGGTCTAAAGTATCACACTATAGGTCCTGGTCTAAAGTAGTGCACTATAGGCCCTGGTCTAAAGTAGTTAACTATGGGCCCTGGTCTAAAGTATCACACTATAGGCCCTGGTCTAAAGTAGTTAACTATGGGCCCTGGTCTAAAGTAGTACACTATAGGCCCTGGTCTAAAGTAGTACACTATAGGCCCTGGTCTAAAGTAGTACACTATAGGCCCTGGTCTAAAGTAGTACACTATAGGCCCTGGTCTAAAGTAGTACACTATAGGCCCTGGTCTAAAGTAGTACACTATAGGCCCTGGTCTAAAGTAGTACACTATAGGCCCTGGTCTAAAGTAGTTCACTATAGGCCCTGATCTAAAGTAGTACAATATAGGCCCTGGTCTAAAGTAGTACACTATAGGCCCTGGTCTAAAGTAGTGCACTATAGGCCCTGGTCTAAAGTAGTTAACTATAGGCCCTGGTCTAAAGTAGTACACTATAGTCCCTGGTCTAAAGTAGTACACTATAGGCCCTGGTCTAAAGTAGTACACTATAGGCCCTGGTCTAAAGTAGTACACTATAGGCCCTGGTCTAAAGTAGTACACTATAGGCCCTGGTCTAAAGTAGTTCACTATAGGCCCTGATCTAAAGTAGTACAATATAGGTCCTGGTCTAAAGTAGTACACTATAGGCCCTGGTCTAAAGTAGTGCACTATAGGCCCTGGTCTAAAGTAGTTAACTATAGGCCCTGATCTAAAGTAGTACAATATAGGTCCTGGTCTAAAGTAGTACACTATAGGCCCTGGTCTAAAGTAGTACACTATAGGCCCTGGTCTAAAGTAGTTCACTATAGGCCCTGATCTAAAGTAGTACAATATAGGTCCTGGTCTAAAGTAGTACACTATAGGCCCTGGTCTAAAGTAGTGCACTATAGGCCCTGGTCTAAAGTAGTTAACTATAGGCCCTGGTCTAAAGTAGTGCACTATAGGCCCTGGTCTAAAGTAGTACACTATAGGCCCTGGTCTAAAGTATCACACTATAGGTCCTGGTCTAAAGTAGTGCACTATAGGCCCTGGTCTAAAGTAGTTAACTATGGGCCCTGGTCTAAAGTAGTACACTATAGGCCCTCGTCTAAAGTATCACACTATAGGCCCTGGTCTAAAGTAGTTAACTATGGGCCCTGGTCTAAAGTAGTACACTATAGGCCCTGGTCTAAAGTAGTACACTATAGGCCCTGGTCTAAAGTATCACACTATAGGCCCTGGTCTAAAGTAGTTAACTATGGGCCCTGGTCTAAAGTAGTACACTATAGGCCCTGGTCTAAAGTAGTACACTATAGGCCCTGGTCTAAAGTAGTACACTATAGGCCCTGGTCTAAAGTAGTACACTATAGGCCCTGGTCTAAAGTAGTACACTATTTGGCCCTGGTCTAAAGTAGTACACTATAGGCCCTGGTCTAAAGTAGTTCACTATAGGCCCTGGTCTAAAGTAGTACACTATAGGCCCTGGTCTAAAGTAGTTCACTATAGGCCCTGATCTAAAGTAGTACAATATAGGTCCTGGTCTAAAGTAGTACACTATAGGCCCTGGTCTAAAGTAGTGCACTATAGGCCCTGGTCTAAAGTAGTTAACTATAGGCCCTGGTCTAAAGTAGTACACTATAGGCCCTGGTCTAAAGTAGTACACTATAGGCCCTGGTCTAAAGTAGTACACTATAGGCCCTGGTCTAAAGTAGTTCACTATAGGCCCTGGTCTAAAGTAGTACACTATAGGCCCTGGTCTAAAGTAGTACACTATAGGCCCTGGTCTAAAGTAGTACACTATAGGCCCTGGTCTAAAGTAGTTAACTATAGGCCCTGGTCTAAAGTAGTACACTATAGGCCCTGGTCTAAAGTAGTACACTATAGGCCCTGGTCTAAAGTAGTTAACTATAGGCCCTGGTCTAAAGTAGTACACTATGTGACTATTAAAATCTACCCTAGATGGCGGAATTCGCGCAAAACTGAAAGCTCGAACCACCGCATTTAATCATGGCAAGATGACCGGGAATATGGCCGAATACAAACAGTGTAGTTATTCCCTCCGCAAGGCAATTAAACAAGCCAAATGTCAGTATAGAGACAAAGTGGAGTCGCAATTCAATGGCTCAGACATGTGTTTGGAAGGAACACACAACACGATGTGTTGAGAAAAAAAGGCACATCCTCATCTCAACTGTAAAGTATGGTGGAAGGAGCATCTTGGTTTGGAGCTGCTTTGCTGCCTCAGGACTTGGACAGCTTGCTACAGTATTATCGACATAAAAATTAATTGCCAAGACATTTTTCAGGATACTGTTAGGCTATCTGTCCACCAATTGAAGCTCAACAGAAGTTGGGTGATGCTACAGGACAACGACCCAAAACACAGAAGTATATCAACAACAGAATGGCTTCAACAGAAGAAAATACGCCTTCTTGAGTGGCCCAGTCAGAGTCCTGACCTCCACCTGATTGAGATGCTGTGGCATGACCTCAAGAGAGCAGTTCACACCAGAAATCCCAAGAATATTGCTGAACTGAAGCAGTTTTATAAGGAGAAATGGTCCAAAATTCCTCCTGACCATTGTTCAGGTCTGATCCGCAACTACAGAAAACGTTTGGTTGAGGTTATTGCTGCCAAAGGAGGGTCAACCAGTTATTAAATACAAGGGTTCACATACTTTTCCCAACCTGCACTGTGAATGTTTAAACGGTGTGTTCAATAAAGACATTAAAAATTATAATTGTTTGTGTGTTATTAGTTTATGCAGACTGTGTTTGTCTATTGTTGTGACCTAGATGAAGATCAGATCAAATTTTATGACCAACTTGTCACGACTCCTACCGAAGGTGGCTCCCCTTCCTGTTCGGGTGGCGCTCGGCGGTCGTCGTCACCGGGTGGCGCTCGGCGGTTGTCGTCACTGGGTGGCCCTCGGCGGTCGTCGTCACCGGGTGGCCCTCGGCGGTCGTCGTCACCGGGTGGCCTCGGCGGTCGTCGTCACCAGGTGGCGCTCTGCGGTCGTCGTCACCGGGTGGCGCTCGGCGGTCATCGTCACCGGGTGGCGCTCGGCGGTCATCGTCACCGGGTGGCGCTCGGCGGTCATCGTCACCGCGTGGCGCTCGGCGGTTGTCGTCACCGGCCTACTTGCTGCCACTGATCTTTTCCTCCCCCTCCTTGTCTGTTTATTAGTTACACCTGTGTTTAGTTAGGTTAATTAGTTGGGCTTTATTATCCACCCGGCCCGCCTGCTGGGTGTGCGGGATTGTTTTATGTGTACACGCCTGTAAGTCACGGTTGTTCGTGTGTTGTTCGGGACTGTTTAGTTCCCCTGTGTTTTGGGGCATTTGTTTGAGTGGCGTCGTGTTCACCTGTGTGGTGAATAAAGAAGTATCGCTACTCTGAACTCTCTGTTCCCTGCGTCTGACTTCTTCCTCCACTACACCCCAGGCTTTACACAACTTAAGCAGAAGTCCAGGTATTTCCAAAGGGTTCACATCTTTTTTTTTGTCACTGTAGGTGTCTGCACATTTTCAAATGTAAACTGTAATTCTCTTTTTGCTGTATGGTACCAATTGTGTAAATATGAATACACATCTAGTTCAGAGATAATAATAGCAGCATTGTTCAGACCTGAGGTTAATGAATTAAAGCAGATGAATAACAAACATTTGAGTGTTCACCGTGGAGGCTTTGCCTTTTGTTTTTGGACAATATAACCACGATAATGAAAATCCACCATGTCAACCAGTTTACTTGTATTATGTGTGACTATATATATTTTATTGTGTCTCACAGTATATGATCACATATTTTGGGTATGTTTTTCTACGTTAACATACAATAATATTTTCATATTAATATTCAAGGGAAATGGAGGTGGGGGGTGGAGGTGAGTACCGCCTTAAATGGGCTTGACCCTGGGGCATCTGACACTAAAACAGGGTTTCAGAGCTCTACCCTGGGGCATCTGGCCCTAAAACAGGGTTTCAGAGCTCTACCCTGGGGCATCTGACCCTAAAACAGGGTTTCAGAGCTCTACCCTGGGGCATCTGACACTAAAACAGGGTTTCAGAGCTCTACCCTGGGGCATCTGGCCCTAAAACAGGGTTTCAGAGCTCTACCCTGGGGCATCTGACACTAAAACAGGGTTTCAGAGCTCTACCCTGGGGCATCTGGCCCTAAAACAGGGTTTCAGAGCTCTACCCTGGGGCATCTGACACTAAAACAGGGTTTCGGAGCTCTACCCTGGGGCATCTGGCCCTAAAACAGGGTTTCAGAGCTTGACCCTGGGGCATCTGACACTAAAACAGGGTTTCAGAGCTCTACCCTGGGGCATCTGGCCCTAAAACAAGGTTTCAGAGCTCTACCCTGGGGCATCTGACCCTAAAACAGGGTTTCAGAGCTTGACCCTGGGGCATCTGACACTAAAACAGGGTTTCAGAGCTCTACCCTGGGGCATCTGGCCCTAAAACAAGGTTTCAGAGCTCTACCCTGGGGCATCTGGCCCTAAAACAGGGTTTCAGAGCTCTACCCTGAGCTCTACCCTGGGGCATCTGACCCTAAAACAGGGTTTCAGAACTCTACCCTGGGGCATCTGACCCTAAAACAGGGTTTCAGAACTCTACCCTGGGGCATCTGGCCCTAAAACAAGGTTTCAGAGCTCTACCCTGGGGCATCTGGCCCTAAAACAGGGTTTCAGAGCTCTACCCTGGGGCATCTGACCCTAAAACAGGGTTTCAGAACTCTACCCTGGGGCATCTGACACTAAAACAGGGTTTCAGAGCTCTACCCTGGGGCATCTGACCCTAAAACAGGGTTTCAGAGCTCTACCCTGGGGCATCTGACCCTAAAATAAGGTTTCAGAGCTTGACCCTGGGGCTTCTGACCCTACCACTGGGTTTCAGAGCTTGACCCTGGGGCATCTGACCCTAAAACAGGGTTTCAGAGCTCTACCCTGGGGCATCTGACCCTAAAACAGGGTTTCAGAGCTCTACCCTGGGGCATCTGACCCTAAAACAGGGTTTCAGAGCTTGACCCTGGGGCATCTGACCCTAAAACAGGGTTTCAGAGCTTGACTCTGGGGCATTTGACCCTAAACAGCGTTTCAGAGCTTGACCCTGGGGCATCTGACACTAAAACAGGGTTTCAGAGCTTGACCCTGGAGCATCTGACCCTAAAACAGGGTTTCAGAGATTGACCCTGGGGCATCTGACCCTAAAACAGGGTTTCAGAGATTGACCCTGGGGCATCTGACCCTAAAACAGGGTTTCAGAGATTGACCCTGGGGCATCTGACCCTAAAACAGAGTTTCAGAGATTGACCCTGGGGCATCTGACCCTAAAACAGGGTTTCAGAGATTGACCCTGGGGCATCTGACCCTAAAACAGGGTTTCAGAGATTGACCCTGGGGCATCTGACCCTAAACAGCAACACCCAACCCTCTCCACGCCCCCCTCCCCCAGAAAGTTTCTAATTTTTGTTTTAACCCTAAATCACCTGATTTAATTAGTCAAAGGCTTGATGATTAGTTGACTAATCTAACCACCAACCTTCCCTACGCTGCTGCTACTCTCTGTTATTATCTATGCATAGCCACTTTAATAACTCTACCTACATGTACATATTACCTCAATTACCTCGACACCGGTGCCCCCTGTATATAGCCTCCACATTGACTCTGTACCGTAACACCCTGTATATAGCCTCCACATTGACTCTGTACCGGTACCCCCTGTATATAGCCTCCACATTGACTCTGTTCCGGTACCCCCTGTATATAGTCTCCACATTGACTCTGTACCGTAACACCCTGTATATAGTCTCCACATTGACTCTGTACCCTGGGGTACCCCCTGTATATAGTCTCCACATTGACTCTGTACCGTAACCACCACCTGTATATAGTCTCCACATTGACTCTGTACCCGGTACGCTGCCCCCTGTATATAGTCTCCACATTGACTCTGTACCGTAACACCCTGTATATAGTCTCCACATTGACTCTGTACCGGTACCCCCTGTACATAGTCTCCACATTGACTCTGTACCGGTACCCCCTGTATATAGCCTCCACATTGACTCTATACCGTAATACCCTGTATATAGTCTCCACATTGACTCTGTACCGTAATACCCTGTATATAGCCTCCACATTGACTCTGTACCGGTACCCCCTGTATATAGTCTCCACATTGACTCTGTACCGGTACCCCCTGTATATAGCCTCCACATTGACTCTGTACCGTAATACCCTGTATATAGTCTCCACATTGACTCTGTACCGGTACCCCCTGTATATAGCCTCCACATTGACTCTGTACCGTAAAACCCTGTATATAGTCTCCACAATGACTCTGTACCGGTACCCCCTGTATATAGCCTCCACATTGACTCTGTACCGTAATACCCTGTATATAGCCTTCACATTGACTCTGTACCAGTACCCCCTGTATATAGCCTCCACATTGACTCTGTACCGTAATACCCTGTATATAGTCTCCACATTGACTCTGTACCAGTACCCCCTGTATATAGTCTCCACATTGACTCTGTACCGGTACCCCCTGTATATAGCCTCCACATTGACTCTGTACCGTAATACCCTGTATATAGCCTCCACATTGACTCTGTACCGGTACCCCCTGTATATAGTCTCCACATTGACTCTGTACCGTAACACCCTGTATATAGTCTCCACATTGACTCTGTACCGGTACCCCCTGTATATAGTCTCCACATTGACTCTGTACCGTAACACCCTGTATATAGTCTCCACATTGACTCTGTACCGGTACCCCCTGTATATAGCCTCCACATTGACTCTGTACCGTAATACCCTGTATATAGTCTCCACATTGACTCTGTACCGTAATACCCTGTATATAGCCTCCACATTGACTCTGTACCGGTACCCCCTGTATATAGCCTCCACATTGACTCTGTACCGGTACCCCCTGTATATAGCCTCCACATTGACTCTGTACCGTAATACCCTGTATATAGCCTCCACATTGACTCTGTACCGGTACCCCCTGTATATAGCCTCCACATTGACTCTGTACCGGTACCCCTGTATATAGCCTCCACATTGACTCTGTACCGTAATACCCTGTATATAGTCTCCACATTGACTCTGTACCGGTACCCCCTGTATATAGCCTCCACATTGACTCTGTACCGTAATACCCTGTATATAGTCTCCACATTGACTCTGTACCGGTACCCCCTGTATATAGTCTCCACATTGACTCTGTACCGTAACACCCTGTATATAGTCTCCACATTGACTCTGTACCGGTACCCCCTGTATATAGTCTCCACATTGACTCTGTACCGTAACACCCTGTATATAGTCTCCACATTGACTCTGGACCGGTACCCCCTGTACATAGTCTCCACATTGACTCTGTACCGGTACCCCCTGTATATAGTGTCCACATTGACTCTGTACCGTAATACCCTGTATATAGCCTCCACATTGACTCTGTACCGTAATACCCTGTATATAGCCTCCACATTGACTCTATACCGTAACACCCTGTATATAGTCTCCACATTGACTCTGTACCGTAATACCCTGTATATAGCCTCCACATTGACTCTGTACCGGTACCCCCTGTATATAGCCTCCACATTGACTCTGTACCGGTACCCCCTGTATATAGCCTCCACATTGACTCTGTACCGTAATACCCTGTATATAGTCTCCACATTGACTCTGTACCGGTACCCCCTGTATATAGCCTCCACATTGACTCTGTACCGTAAAACCCTGTATATAGTCTCCACAATGACTCTGTACCGGTACCCCCTGTATATAGCCTCCACATTGACTCTGTACCGTAATACCCTGTATATAGCCTCCACATTGACTCTGTACCAGTACCCCCTGTATATAGCCTCCACATTGACTCTGTACCGTAATACCCTGTATATAGTCTCCACATTGACTCTGTACCAGTACCCCCCTGTATATAGTCTCCACATTGACTCTGTACCGGTACCCCCTGTATATAGCCTCCACATTGACTCTGTACCGTAATACCCTGTATATAGCCTCCACATTGACTCTGTACCGGTACCCCCTGTATATAGTCTCCACATTGACTCTGTACCGTAATACCCTGTATATAGTCTCCACATTGACTCTGTACCGGTACCCCCTGTATATAGTCTCCACATTGACTCTGTACCGTAACACCCTGTATATAGTCTCCACATTGACTCTGTACCGGTACCCCTGTATATAGCCTCCACATTGACTCTGTACCGTAATACCCTGTATATAGTCTCCACATTGACTCTGTACCCGTAATACCCTGTATATAGCCTCCACATTGACTCTGTACTGGTACCCCCTGTATATAGCCTCCACATTGACTCTGTACCGGTACCCCCTGTATATAGCCTCCACATTGACTCTGTACCGTAATACCCTGTATATAGCCTCCACATTGACTCTGTACCGGTACCCCCTGTATATAGCCTCCACATTGACTCTGTACCTGTACCCCTGTATATAGCCTCCACATTGACTCTGTACCGTAATACCCTGTATATAGTCTAGCCCACATTGACTCTGTACCGGTACCCCCTGTATATAGCCTCCACATTGACTCTGTACCGTAATACCCTGTATATAGTCTCCACATTGACTCTGTACCGGTACCCCCTGTATATAGTCTCCACATTGACTCTGTACCGTAACACCCTGTATATAGTCTCCACATTGACTCTGTACCGGTACCCCCTGTATATAGTCTCCACATTGACTCTGTACCGTAACACCCTGTATATAGTCTCCACATTGACTCTGGACCGTAATACCCTGTATATAGTCTCCACATTGACTCTGTACCGGTACCCCCTGTATATAGCCTCCACATTGACTCTGTACCTGTAATACCCTGTATATAGTCTCCACATTGACTCTGTACCGGTACCCCTGTATATAGTCTCCACATTGACTCTGTACCTGTAACACCCTGTATATAGTCTCCACATTGACTCTGTACCGGTACCCCCTGTATATAGTCTCCACATTGACTCTGTACCGTAACACCCTGTATATAGTCTCCACATTGACTCTGGACCGGTACCCCCTGTACATAGTCTCCACATTGACTCTGTACCGGTACCCCCTGTATATAGTCTCCACATTGACTCTGTACCGTAATACCCTGTATATAGCCTCCACGTTGACTCTGTACCGTAATACCCTGTATATAGCCTCCACATTGACTCTATACCGTAACACCCTGTATATAGTCTCCACATTGACTCTGTACCGTAATACCCTGTATATAGCCTCCACATTGACCCTGTACCGGTACCCCCTGTATATAGCCTCCACATTGACTCTGTACCGGTACCCCCTGTATATAGTCTCCACATTGACTCTGTACCGTAACACCCTGTATATAGCCTCCACATTGACTCTGTTCCGGTACCCCCTGTATATAGTCTCCACATTGACTCTGTACCGTAACACCCTGTATATAGTCTCCACATTGACTCTGTACCGGTACCCCCTGTATATAGTCTCCACATTGACTCTGTACCGTAACACCCTGTATATAGTCTCCACATTGACTCTGTACCGGTACCCCCTGTATATAGTCTCCACATTGACTCTGTACCGTAACACCCTGTATATAGTCTCCACATTGACTCTGTACTGGTACCCCCTGTACATAGTCTCCACATTGACTCTGTACCGGTACCCCCTGTATATAGCCTCCACATTGACTCTGTACCGTAATACCCTGTATATAGCCTCCACATTGACTCTGTACCATAATACCCTGTATATAGCCTCCACATTGACTCTATACCGTACCACCTGTATATAGTCTCCACATTGACTCTGTACCGTAATACCCTGTATATAGCCTCCACATTGACTCTGTACCGGTACCCCCTGTATATAGCCTCCACATTGACTCTGTACCGGTACCCCCTGTATATAGCCTCCACATTGACTCTGTACCGTAATACCCTGTATATAGCCTCCACATTGACTCTGTACCGGTACCCCCTGTATATAGCCTCCACATTGACTCTGTACCGTAATACCCTGTATATAGTCTCCACATTGACTCTGTACCGTAATACCCCGTATATAGTCTCCACATTGACTCTGTACCGTAATACCCTGTATATAGTCTCCACATTGACTCTGTACCAGTACCCCCTGTATATAGTCTCCACATTGACTCTGTACCGGTACCCCCTGTATATAGCCTCCACATTGACTCTGTACCGTAATAGCCTGTATATAGCCTCCACATTGACTCTGTACCAGTACCCCCTGTATATAGTCTCCACATTGACTCTGTACCGTAATACCCTGTATATAGCCTCCACATTGACTCTGTACCAGTACCCCCTGTATATAGTCTCCACATTGACTCTGTACCGTAATACCCTGTATATAGCCTCCACATTGACTCTGTACCAGTACCCCCTGTATATAGCCTCCACATTGACTCTGTACCGTAACACCCTGTATATAGTCTCCACATTGACTCTGTACTGGTACCCCCTGTATATAGCCTCCACATTGACTCTGTACCGTAACACCCTGTATATAGTCTCCACATTGACTCTGTACTGGTACCCCCTGTATATAGCCTCCACATTGACTCTGTACCTGTTCCCCCTGTATATAGTCTCCACATTGACTCTGTACCGGTACCCCCTGTATATAGCCTCCACATTGACTCTGTACTGGTACCCCCTGTATATAGCCTCCACATTGACTCTGTACTGGTACCCCCTGTATATAGTCTCCACATTGACTCTGTACCAGTACCCCCTGTATATAGCCTCCACATTGACTCTGTACCTGTACCCCCTGTATATAGTCTCCACATTGACTCTGTACCTGTACCCCCTGTATATAGTCTCCACATTGACTCTGTACCTGTACCCCCTGTATATAGCCTCCACATTGACTCTGTACCGGTACCCCCTGTATATAGTCTCCACATTGACTCTGTACCAGTACCCCCTGTATATAGCCTCCACATTGACTCTGTACCTGTACCCCCTGTATATAGCCTCCACATTGACTCTGTACCGGTACCCCCTGTATATAGCCTCCACATTGACTCTGTACTGGTACCCCCTGTATATAGTCTCCACATTGACTCTGTACCGTAATACCCTGTATATAGCCTCCACATTGACTCTGTACCTGTACCCCCTGTATATAGTCTCCACATTGACTCTGTACCTGTACCCCCTGTATATAGCCTCCACATTGACTCTGTACCTGTACCCCCTGTATATAGCCTCCACACTGACTCTGTACCAGTACCCCTGTATATAGCCTCCACATTGACTCTGTACTGGTACCCCTGTATATAGCCTCCACATTGACTCTGTACTGGTACCCCCTGTATATAGCCTCCACATTGACTCTGTACAGGTACCCCCTGTATATAGCCTCCACATTGACTCTGTACTGGTACCCCCTGTATATAGTCTCCACATTGACTCTGTACCGTAATACCCTGTATATAGCCTCCACATTGACTCTGTACCTGTACCCCCTGTATATAGTCTCCACATTGACTCTGTACCTGTACCCCCTGTATATAGCCTCCACATTGACTCTGTACCGGTACCCCCCTGTATATAGCCTCCACATTGACTCTGTACCGGTACCCCCTGTATATAGCCTCCACACTGACTCTGTACTGGTACCCCCTGTATATAGCCTCCACACTGACTCTGTACCGGTACCCCCTGTATATAGCCTCCACATTGACTCTGTACCGGTACCCCCTGTATATAGCCTCCACATTGACTCTGTACTGGTACCCCCTGTATATAGCCTCCACATTGACTCTGTACCGGTACCCCCTGTATATAGCCTCCACATTGACTCTGTACTGGTACCCCCTGTATATAGTCTCCACACTGACTCTCCACATTGACCGTAACACCCTGTATATAGCCTCCACATTGACTCTGTTCCGGTACCCCCTGTATATAGCCTCCACATTGACTCTGTACTGGTACCCCCTGTATATAGCCTCCACATTGACTCTGTACTGGTACCCCCTGTATATAGCCTCCACATTGACTCTGTACCATTACACCCTGTATATAGCCTCCACATTGACTCTGTACTGGTACCCCCTGTATATAGCCTCCACATTGACTCTGTACCGTTACACCCTGTATATATTCTTCACATTGACTCTGTACCGGTAACACCCTGTATATAGTCTCCACATTGACTCTGTACCGGTACCCCTGTATATAGCCTCCACATTGACTCTGTACCGGTACCCCCTGTATATAGTCTCCACATTGACTCTATACTGGTACCCCTGTATATAGCCTCCACATTGACTCTGTACCGGTACCCCCTGTATATAGCCTCCACATTGACTCTGTACTGGTACCCCTGTATATAGCCTCCACATTGACTCTGTACCTGTACCCCCTGTATATAGCCTCCACATTGACTCTGTACCGGTACCCCCTGTATATAGCCTCCACATTGACTCTGTACTGGTACCCCTGCCTATATAGCCTATAGCCTCCACATTGACTCTGTACCTGTACCCCCTGTATATAGCCTCCACATTGACTCTGTACCGGTACCCCCTGTATATAGCCTCCACATTGACTCTGTACTGGTACCCCTGTATATAGCCTCCACATTGACTCTGTACCTGTACCCCTGTATATAGCCTCCACATTGACTCTGTACCTGTACCCCCTGTATATAGCCTCCACATTGACTCTGTACCTGGTACCCCTGTATATAGCCTCCACATTGACTCTGTACTGGTACCCCTGTATATAGTCTCCACATTGACTCTGTACTGGTAATACCCTGTATATAGCCTCCACATTGACTCTGTACCTGTACCCCTGTATATAGTCTCCACATTGACTCTGTACCTGTACCCCCTGTATATAGCCTCCACATTGACTCTGTACCTGTACCCCCTGTATATAGCCTCCACACTGACTCTGTACCGGTACCCCCTGTATATAGCCTCCACATTGACTCTGTACTGGTACCCCCTGTATATAGCCTCCACATTGACTCTGTACTGGTACCCCCTGTATATAGCCTCCACATTGACTCTGTACAGGTACCCCCTGTATATAGCCTCCACATTGACTCTGTACTGGTACCCCCTGTATATAGTCTCCACATTGACTCTGTACCGTAATACCCTGTATATAGCCTCCACATTGACTCTGTACCTGTACCCCCTGTATATAGTCTCCACATTGACTCTGTACCTGTACCCCCTGTATATAGCCTCCACATTGACTCTGTACCGGTACCCCCCTGTATATAGCCTCCACACTGACTCTGTACCAGTACCCCCTGTATATAGCCTCCACACTGACTCTGTACCGATACCCCCCTGTATATAGCCTCCACACTGACTCTGTACCGGTACCCCCCTGTATATAGCCTCCACATTGACTCTGTACCGGTACCCCCCTGTATATAGCCTCCACATTGACTCTGTACTGGTACCCCCTGTATATAGCCTCCACATTGACTCTGTACCGGTACCCCCTGTATATAGCCTCCACATTGACTCTGTACTGGTACCCCCTGTATATAGTCTCCACACTGACTCTGTACCGTAACACCCTGTATATAGCCTCCACATTGACTCTGTTCCGGTACCCCCTGTATATAGTCTCCACATTGACTCTGTACTGGTACCCCCTGTATATAGCCTCCACATTGACTCTGTACTGGTACCCCCTGTATATAGCCTCCACATTGACTCTGTACCAGTACCCCCTGTATATAGCCTCCACATTGACTCTGTACCGGTACCCCCTGTATATAGCCTCCACATTGACTCTGTACCGGTACACCCTGTATATATTCTTCACATTGACTCTGTACCGGTAACACCCTGTATATAGTCTCCACATTGACTCTGTACCGGTACCCCCTGTATATAGCCTCCACATTGACTCTGTACCGGTACCCCCTGTATATAGTCTCCACATTGACTCTATACTGGTACCCCCTGTATATAGCCTCCACATTGACTCTGTACCGGTACCCCCTGTATATAGCCTCCACATTGACTCTGTACTGGTACCCCCTGTATATAGCCTCCACATTGACTCTGTACCTGTACCCCCTGTATATAGCCTCCACATTGACTCTGTACCGGTACCCCCTGTATATAGCCTCCACATTGACTCTGTACTGGTACCCCTGTATATAGCCTCCACATTGACTCTGTACCTGTACCCCCTGTATATAGCCTCCACATTGACTCTGTACCGGTACCCCCTGTATATAGCCTCCACATTGACTCTGTACTGGTACCCCCTGTATATAGCCTCCACATTGACTCTGTACCTGTACCCCCTGTATATAGCCTCCACATTGACTCTGTACCGGTACCCCCTGTATATAGTCTCCACATTGACTCTGTACTGGTACCCCGTGTATATAGCCTCCACATTGACTATGTACCGGTACCCCCTGTATATAGCCTCCACATTGACTCTGTACCGGTACCCCCTGTATATAGCCTCCACACTGACTCTGTACCGGTACCCCCTGTATATAGTCTCCACATTGACTCTGTACTGGTACCCCCTGTATATAGCCTCCACATTGACTCTGTACTGGTACCCCCTGTATATAGCCTCCACATTGACTCTGTACCAGTACCCCCTGTATATAGCCTCCACATTGACTCTGTACTGGTACCCCCTGTATATAGCCTCCACATTGACTCTGTACTGGTACCCCCTGTATATAGCCTCCACATTGACTCTGTACTGGTACCCCCTGTATATAGCCTCCACATTGACTCTGTACCGGTACCCCCTGTATATAGCCTCCACATTGACTCTGTACCTGTACCCCCTGTATATAGCCTCCACATTGACTCTGTACCGGTACCCCCTGTATATAGCCTCCACATTGACTCTGTACCGGTACACCCTGTATATAGCCTCCACATTGACTCTGTACCGGTACACCCTGTATATTTTCTCCACATTGACTCTGTACCGGTACCCCCTGTATATAGCCTCCACATTGACTCTGTACCGGTACACCCTGTATATATTCTTCACATTGACTCTGTACCGGTAACACCCTGTATATAGTCTCCACATTGACTCTGTACCGGTACCCCCTGTATATAGCCTCCACATTGACTCTGTACCGGTACCCCCTGTATATAGCCTCCACATTGACTCTGTACCGGTACCCCCTGTATATAGCCTCCACATTGACTCTGTACTGGTACCCCCTGTATATAGCCTCCACATTGACTCTGTACTGGTACCCCCTGTATATAGTCTCCACATTGACTCTGTACCTGTACCCCCTGTATATAGTCTCCACATTGACTCTTTACCGGTACCCCCTGTATATAGCCTCCACATTGACTCTGTACCGGTACCCCCTGTATATAGTCTCCACATTGACTCTGTACTGGTACCCCCTGTATATAGCCTCCACATTGACTCTGTACCGGTACCCCCTGTATATAGCCTCCACATTGACTCTGTACTGGTACCCCCTGTATATAGCCTCCACATTGACTCTGTACCTGTACCCCCTGTATATAGCCTCCACATTGACTCTGTACCGGTACCCCTGTATATAGCCTCCACATTGACTCTGTACTGGTACCCCCTGTATATAGCCTCCACATTGACTCTGTACCGGTACCCCCTGTATATAGTCTCCACATTGACTCTGTACTGGTACCCCCTGTATATAGTCTCCACATTGACTCTGTACCGTACCCCCTGTATATAGCCTCCACACTGACTCTGTACTGGTACACCCTGTATATAGCCTCCACATTGACTCTGTACTGGTACCCCTGTATATAGCCTCCACACTGACTCTGTATATACATTGACTACCCCCTGTATATAGCCTCCACATTGACTCTGTACTGGTACCCCCTGTATATAGCCTCCACATTGACTCTGTACTGGTACCCCCTGTATATAGCCTCCACATTGACTCTGTACCGGTACCCCCTGTATATAGCCTCCACATTGACTCTGTACTGGTACCCCCTGTATATAGCCTCCACATTGACTCTCTGTACCCTGGCCTCACATTACTGGTACCCCCTGTATATAGCCTCCACATTGACTCTGTACCGGTACCCCCTGTATATAGCCTCCACATTGACTCTGTACCGTAACACCCTGTATATAGTCTCCACATTGACTCTGTACTGGTACCCCCTGTATATAGTCTCCACATTGACTCTGTACTGGTACCCCCTGTATATAGTCTCCACATTGACTCTGTACCGGTACCCCCTGTATATAGCCTCCACACTGACTCTGTACCAGTACCCCCTGTATATAACCTCCACATTGACTCTGTACTCGTACCCCCTGTATATAGTCTCCACATTGACTCTGTACCTGTACCCCCTGTATATAGCCTCCACATTGACTCTGTACCGTACCCCCTGTATATAGCCTCCACATTGACTCTGTACCTGTACCCCCTGTATATAGCCTCCACATTGACTCTGTACCGGTACCCCCTGTATATAGCCTCCACATTGACTCTGTATTGGTACCCCCTGTATATAGCCTCCACATTGACTCTGTACCGGTACTCCCTGTATATAGCCTCCACATTGACTCTGTACCGGTACCCCCTGTATATAGCCTCCACACTGACTCTGTACCAGTACCCCCTGTATATAACCTCCACATTGACTCTGTACTGGTACCCCCTGTATATAGCCTCCACATTGACTCTGTACCGTAATACCCTGTATATAGCCTCCACACTGACTCTGTACCAGTACCCCCTGTATATAACCTCCACATTGACTCTGTACTGGTACCCCCTGTATATAGTCTCCACATTGACTCTGTACCTGTACCCCCTGTATATAGCCTCCACATTGACTCTGTACCGGTACCCCCTGTATATAGCCTCCACATTGACTCTGTACCTGTACCCCTGTATATAGCCTCCACATTGACTCTGTACCGTACCCCTGTATATAGCCTCCACATTGACTCTGTATTGGTACCCCCTGTATATAGCCTCCACATTGACTCTGTACCGGTACTCCCTGTATATAGCCTCCACATTGACTCTGTACCGGTACCCCCTGTATATAACCTCCACACTGACTCTGTACCGGTACCCCCTGTATATAACCTCCACATTGACTCTGTACTGGTACCCCCTGTATATAGTCTCCACATTGACTCTGTACTGGTACACCCTGTATATAGCCTCCACATTGACTCTGTACTGGTACCCCCTGTATATAGCCTCCACATTGACTCTGTACCGGTACCCCCTGTATATAGCCTCCACATTGACTCTGTACTGGTACCCCCTGTATATAGTCTCCACATTGACTCTGTACTGGTACCCCCTGTATATAGCCTCCACATTGACTCTGTACTGGTACCCCCTGTATATAGCCTCCACATTGACTCTGTACCGTACCCCTGTATATAGCCTCCACATTGACTCTGTACTGGTACCCCCTGTATATAGCCTCCACATTGACTCTGTACCGTAACCCCCTGTATATAGCCTCCACATTGACTCTGTACCGGTACCCCCTGTATATAGCCCTGCTATTGTTATTTACAGATGTTCGTTAATTTTTTAAATTTTTATATTTTTTATTTCACCTTTATTTAATTCTTATTCTTATCTTACTTTTATAGGTCTTTTTTTGGCTGTAACCTAATCCTCTGTCTGATTGGCTGTATCCTAATCCTCTGTCTGATTGGCTGTAACCTAATCCTCTGTCTGATTGGCTGTAACCTAATCCTCTGTCTGATTGGCTGTATCCTAATCCTCTGTCTGATTGGCTGAATCCTAATCCTCTGTCTGATTGGCTGTAACCTAATCCTCTGTCTGATTGGCTGTAACCTAATCCTCTGTCTGATTGGCTGTAACATAATCCTCTGTCTGATTGGCTGTAACCTGGACCTCTGTCTGATTGGCTGTAACCTAATCCTCTGTCTGATTGGCTGTAACCTAATCCTCTGTCTGATTGGCTGTATCCTAATCCTCTGTCTGATTGGCTGTAACCTAATCCTCTGTCTGATTGGCTGTAACCTAATCCTCTGTCTGATTGACTGTAACCTAATCCTCTGTCTGATTGGCTGTATCCTAATCCTCTGTCTGATTGGCTGTAACCTAATCCTCTGTCTGATTGGCTGTAACCTAATCCTCTGTAATATTGACTGTAACCTAATCCTCTGTCTGATTGGCTGTAACCTAATCCTCTGTCTGATTGGCTGTATCCTAATCCTCTGTAATATTGACTGTAACCTAATCCTCTGTCTGATTGGCTGTAACCTAATCCTCTGTCTGATTGACTGTATCCTAATCCTCTGTCTGATTGGCTGTAACCTAATCCTCTATCTGATTGGCTGTAACCTAATCCTCTGTCTGATTGGCTGTAACCTAATCCTCTGTCTGATTGGCTGTAACCTAATCCTCTATCTGATTGGCTGTAACCTAATCCTCTGTCTGATTGGCTGTATCCTAATCCTCTGTCTGATTGGCTGTAACCTAATCCTCTATCTGATTGGCTGTAACCTAATCCTCTGTCTGATTGGCTGTAACCTAATCCTCTGTAATATTGACTGTAACCTAATCCTCTGTCTGATTGGCTGTAACCTAATCCTCTGTCTGATTGGCTGTAACCTAATCCTCTGTCTGATTGGCTGTAACCTAATCCTCTGTCTGATTGGCTGTAACCTAATCCTCTGTCATATTGAATGTATCCTAATCCTCTGTCTGATTGGCTGTAACCTAATCATCTGTCTGATTGGCTGTAACCTAATCCTCTGTCTGATTGGCTGTAACCTAATCCTCTGTAATATTGACTGTAACCTAAACCTCTGTCTGATTGGCTGTAACCTAATCCTCTGTCTGATTGGCTGTAACCTATTCCTCTGTCTGATTGGCTGTAACCTAATCCTCTGTCTGATTGGCTGTAACCTAATCCTCTGTCTGATTGGCTGTAACCTAATCCTCTGTCTGATTGGCTGTAACCTAATCCTCTGTCTGATTGGCTGTAACCTAATCCTCTGTCTGATTGGTAACCTAATCCTCTGTCTGATTGGCTGTAACCTAATCCTCTGTCTGATTGGCTGTAACCTAATCCTCTGTCTGATTGGCTGTAACCTAATCCTCTGTCTGATTGGCTGTAACCTAATCCTCTGTCTGATTGGCTGTAACCTAATCCTCTGTCTGATTGGCTGTAACCTAATCCTCTGTCTGATTGGCTGTAACCTAATCCTCTGTCTGATTGGCTGTAACCTAATCATCTGTCTGATTGGCTGTAACCTAATCCTCTGTCTGATTGGCTGTAACCTAATCCTCTGTCTGATTGGCTGTAACCTAATCCTCTGTCTGATTGGCTGTCATATTAACCTAATCCTCTGTCTGATTGGCTGTAACCTAATCCTCTGTCTGATTGGCTGTAACCTAATCCTCTGTCTGATTGACTGTAACCTAAACCTCTGTCTGATTGGCTGTAACCTAATCCTCTGTCTGATTGGCTGTAACCTAATCCTCTGTCTGATTGGCTGTAACCTAACCCTCTGTCTGATTGGCTGTAACCTGGACCTCTGTCTGATTGAATGTAACCTAATCATCTGTCTGATTGGCTGTAACCTAATCCTCTTTCTGATTGGCTGTAACCTAATCCTCTTTCTGATTGGCTGTAACCTAATCCTCTGTCTGATTGGCTGTAACCTGGACCTCTGTCTGATTGGCTGTAACCTAATCCTCTGTCTGATTGACTGTAACCTAATCCTCTTTCTGATTGGCTGTAACCTAATCCTCTGTCTGATTGGCTGTAACCGGGACCTCTTCAAGTCCTTTGAAGTCATGAAGGTGTTGTCCCCAGGATGCTCCCGTCATTTGTGGGAATGCTTGACGGAAGAACAAAGCACTTTGCCAGGATAAGTGTGTATATACTAATCCAATTATAATTTGAATTGATTAGTGGTTAATATTTGTCCCTAATATAAGAACTGTCCCTTACTTAAACCTCTGTATGTGTTGTATGTTATTAGAGTGGAAAGACACATTCCAGAAGGCATTCCACGAGTACAGGCTGTCTGAAATAGACACGCCTTGTGGAAGCCTTCTCCTCCATGGTCCTGCTCAGGAGATGCCTTGTGGAAGCCTTCTCCTCCATGGTCCTGCCTGCTCACAGGAGATGCTGTATCAGTTGGATGGGAATTGCAATCAATACCACTTCCGGAAAGCCTCAGGGTTTGTACTACCTCATGTGTTGATGTTTTGTTCAGGGTATAATTATACCTTCATGCTGGTCTGTTTGTTATGAAGTATATGTCTGTGATGTTATATTATAGTTGGGCTTCTTTTTAGAAGAAGATTAATTGTCAACTAGAAGGTGAGACATTGATTTGTCCTTTTTTGCTTTATCCAAATCTCCCCGAGACACACTCAGACACAAACACACACACACAGAGGTTGGAGCAACACTGTCAGATGTCTGGGATTTGAACCAACAACCCACCTCTCTAGGCTGCTTTCCACACCTTGGCGGTCTGGTTGAGTATAATTCTGTGATGTAATCTTGCTGTCTGACTCTGTGTGGTGTTGAGACGGGATTCTATGACAGTGTCTCCCTGGTGAAAAACGATGATGTCATCCTTGGTCAAACATGTCCATATATAGACCAATCACGTATTTTTTCTCAGTTTTTATTACAAAGATCAATGTAACCCAGGTTAGAACTTGTTTCTTTATAATAATAAAAAAAGTGAATCTGCAATTCACTGTGATGTTGTAGAAGTCAGACAAAAGGAGAGTGTGTGTGTCAGAGCGGAGAGTGTGTGTGTCAGAGCGGAGAGTGTGTGTGTCAGAGCGGAGAGTGTGTGCGTCAGAGCGGAGAGTGTGTGTGTCAGAGCGGAGAGTGTGTGCGTCAGAGCGGAGAGTGTGTGTGTCAGAGCGGAGAGTGTGTGTGTCAGAGCGGAGAGTGTGTGTGTCAGAGCGGAGAGTGTGTGTGTCAGAGCGGAGAGTGTGTGTGTCAGAGCGGAGAGTGTGTGTGTCAGAGCGGAGAGTGTGTGTGTCAGAGCGGAGAGTGTGTGTCAGAGCGGAGAGTGTGTGTGCCAGAGCGGAGAGTGTGTGTGCCAGAGCGGAGAGTGTGTGTGCCAGAGCGGAGAGTGTGTGTGCCAGAGCGGAGAGTGTGTGTGTCGCGTCACAGCGGAGAGTGTGTGTCAGAGCGGAGAGTGTGTGTGCCAGAGCGGAGAGTGTGTGTGTCGCGTCAGAGCGGAGAGTGTGTGTGCCGCGTCAGAGCGGAGAGTGTGTGTGCCAGAGCGGAGAGTGTGTGTGTCAGAGCGGAGAGTGTGTGCGTCAGAGCGGAGAGTGTGTGTGTCAGAGCGGAGAGAGTGTGTGTCAGAGCGGAGAGTGTGTGTGTCAGAGCGGAGAGTGTGTGTGTCAGAGCGGAGAGTGTGTGTGTCAGAGCGGAGAGTGTGTGTGTCAGAGCGGAGAGTGTGTGTGTCAGAGCGGAGAGTGTGTGTGCCGCATCAGAGCGGAGAGTGTGTGTGTCAGAGCGGAGAGTGTGTGTGTCAGAGCGGAGAGTGTGTGTGCCAGAGCGGAGAGTGTGTGTGCCAGAGCGGAGAGTGTGTGTGCCAGAGCGGAGAGTGTGTGTGCCAGAGCGGAGAGTGTGTGTGCCAGAGCGGAGAGTGTGTGTGTCGCGTCACAGCGGAGAGTGTGTGTGTCAGAGCGGAGAGTGTGTGTGTCAGAGCAGAGAGTGTGTGTGCCAGAGCGGAGAGTGTGTGTGTCAGAGCGGAGAGTGTGTCGCGTCAGAGCGGAGAGTGTGTCGCGTCAGAGCGGAGAGTGTGTGTGTCAGAGCGGAGAGTGTGTGTGTCAGAGCGGAGAGTGTGTGTGTCAGAGCGGAGAGTGTGTCGCGTCAGAGCGGAGAGTGTGTGTGTCGCGTCAGAGCGGAGAGTGTGTGTGTCAGAGCGGAGAGTGTGTGTGCCAGAGCGGAGAGTGTGTGTGTCAGAGCGGAGAGTGTGTGTGTCAGAGCGGAGAGTGTGTGTCAGTCAGAGTGTGTGTGTGTCAGAGCGGAGTGTGTGTGTCAGAGCGGAGAGTGTGTGTGTCAGAGCGGAGAGTGTGTGCCAGAGCGGAGAGTGTGTGTGCCAGCCAGAGCGGAGAGTGTGTGTGTCAGAGCGGAGAGTGTGTGTGTCAGAGCGGAGAGTGTGTGTGCCAGAGCGGAGAGTGTGTGTGTCAGAGCGGAGAGTGTGTGTGTCAGAGCGGAGAGTGTATGTGTCGCGTCAGAGTGGCCAAAGACACGTCAGGAAAACCATCTACCAAAGTAGATGAGGAGCATCTTGAGAAAGCAGTTCGCCCACACGGCTTGCTTCTCAGGGCCCTCAACATGTACAGAGGAGAGATGGTATCCCTATGCATATACATGCCAAGGCACATGAATGGTCTTGTGAAGTAGTTGTTTTCCTTCTTGACTGTTTTTGTGCTATGCAGAAAGGATATTGTAATGCTCTTTTAAATAATAGAAGTAATATTATAATAATTAATATTAATATACTTTTAAATAATAGAAGTAATACATTCTTTTTTTGTTGTTGAATTTGTTCATTATGTCATTATGACAGCAATCAGCCTGGTGCCGGCACCACAACCGAGGGAGTTGTCCATCAGGTGAATAGTTGTATATCCAGAGCTGCTGTCACGACAAAGTGCACGTCCAAGGCTGTGCATTATGATAACATAACTAATCCTGAAGAAGGTTGAGGATTACAACATAATTCCCTTAATAAGGTGACAGTGAAGGACATTTACTTTTTGGGTTTAACTGATGATGCTACAATAATGTTAGGTAAAGTCAATGATTTTTTATTTTTTATTTTTTAATCTCACATGACTGTCTTTGTGTTGATTCGTCAGGAACAGTAGAACATTATTAGAATAGCTGACTGAAGATGTTTTTCCAACAGTACGGACAGACATTATCACACCAGTGGCAGTGGGCTGGAATAAGAGGAAGTTCACCAACATGGATTGCATGTTGGCAAAAAGATATGTGAAGGTATTTTTTTCATAATCTTTTTTTAATTTTACCTACCTGTATCTACTGTTTTATTCTTGTTTATCTATTTCTACATGTCTGATCTTTTTTTTCTGAAATCCTGGCTCAGGTTTCTCTTCCTTTATTAGTCATCTTGATGCAGGAAAACATCAAGATGACTGTATACATTAGAGTAAAAACTTTCACCTATGTTATTCCTTAGCTTAAATGGTATATTTTCAGAACTTCAGAAGACGGAAGGAGGAGACCAGCCTCCTTGAAGCAAAGCAGAGTTGGACATCAATGACACTGTGCTTCAGGAGTGGGTTGCTGAGGTGCTGCAGTGGCCCGAAGGTACATTATGTTCTGAACAAATAGAGCAAAAACTCAAACACTCTGTCTCTGTTGCTAGGCAGAAACACAATAGGTTCCTCTCACTGCTATAGTCATGGCCTGTCTAAATCTAGGGCCCTCATGGGTGTGGAAGTGTGTGTGTGTATGGGACAGGACTGTAGTCAAATCAAACCAAATGTTATGTCACATGCACTGAATACAACAGGTGTATTTCACCTTACAGTGAAATGCTTACTTACAAGCCCTTAACCAACAATGCAATTTTAAGAAAAACTACATGTTAAGTAAGAAATGACAGTTTTCAGGGTGGGCCCCTGTGGTTCCCCCTCCCAGCAGTGTCTTCTCTCTTGACCTTATCTGGAGTTGAGTTCCACATCCCTCATTGTCCTGGTTCCTTATCAGGAACTGAAACTAGACTGTTACCCTTTGCCTCCTTCCTTAGAAATGTTCATATTCAGCAACATGTTTCCACGGAATATTAACTTTCTGTTACGCGGAGTGGAACAGGGAAAACCAAGAGCAGACTCAGACGAGGAGACAGGGATGAAGTAACAGGATAGGATAGGATATTCAGACAGGACAGACATGTCTTTACCTCAGTGTGAAGCAGAGGGAACAATACCTCTCCCATTAGACAGGATAGTCAGACAGGTCTTTACCTCAGTGTGGGAGGGAACAATACCTCTCCCATTAGGATAGTCAAACAGGTCTTTACCTCAGTGTGGGAGGGAACACTACCTCTCCCATTAGGATAGTCAGACAGGTCTTTACCTCAGTGTGGGAGGGAACACTACCTCTCCCATTAGACAGAATAGTCAGACAGGTCTTTACCTCAGTGTGGGAGGGAACAATACCTCTCCCATTAGACAGAATAGTCAGACAGGTCTTTACCTCAGTGTGGGAGGGAACACTACCTCTCCCATTAGGCAGGATAGTCAGACAGGTCTTTACCTCAGTGTGAAGCAGAGGGAACAATACCTCTCCCATTAGACAGGATAGTCAGACAGGTCTTTACCTCAGTGTGAAGCAGAGGGAACAATACCTCTCCCATTAGACAGGATAGTCAGACAGGTCTTTACCTCAGTGTGGGAGGGAACAATACCTCTCCCATTAGACAGAATAGTCAGACAGGTGTTTACCTCAGTGTGGGAGGGAACACTACCTCTACCGTTTGACAGGTAGAGCCCCAACAACAACATGACCAATATTCATCCAGCAGTAAAACTGATTTGTGAAAGAAAATGCATTATTCATACACATCAGACCATGTTTATAATCAAATGTATCCATGACCTATGTTTTTAATTGATCTAATGCAAAACATTTCATTAAAATGAGAAATGACGTGACCATAAACAGTATCTTGTGAGCCACATCTTTGCATGCCTTGTATAATGTTATAACCGCATGACAACAAATGCTTTAGAAACCAGTTGATTGCTTTGTACTCTGTTTGTGCCTCTATAGTAACTCTATAACTAATAGTCATGTAATATATCTGAATCTACAGTCCGTCTAATCACCCTTTTTATTCAGACGACAACAAGAGGAGGCATCAGATTATGAGAGAACTGGATGAGAACAAGCAGCCTTGACAGCTGCCATCGTTCAACTTCACGAGCAGCAGACAGAGTTCAGGCTCCCAACAGTGGAGGAGCTGCTCAATACTGACAACTTTGTGTGGCCTCGAGAGAGACTTGGCACCAGTAAGAAACATGATTGCAGAAGGTATCTATTGTGATTGGATGTTTACCTTCAGCATAGGATACAATGATTGCTGTTGTTCTGTTATATACCTCTGTGAGTTTACATCTCACAGGCAACAGCCATCTGGGCTCCTGAGTGGAGCAGGGGTCTAAGACACTGCATCTCAGTGCTATATGGGGGGGGGGTCCAGAGTGGAGCAGGGGTCTAAGACTCTGCATCTCAGTGCTATGTGGGGGGGCTCCAGAGTGGAGCAGGGGTCTAAGACACTGCATCTCAGTGCTATGTGGGGGTTCCAGAGTGGAGCAGGGGTCTAAGACACTGCATCTCAGTGCTAGATGTGTCGCTACAGACACCCTGGTTCAAGTCCAGTTGTTTCACAACTGGCCATGATTGGGAGTCCCATAGGGTGGTGCACAACTGGCCATGATTGGGAGTCCCATAGGGTGGTGCACAACTGGCCATGATTGGGAGTCCCATAGGGTGGTGCACAACTGGCCATGATTGGGAGTCCCATAGGGTGGTGCACAACTGGTCATGATTGGGAGTCCCATAGGGTGGTGCACAACTGGCCATGATTGGGAGTCCCATAGGGTGGTGCACAACTAGCCATGATTGGGAGTCCCATAGGGTGGTGCACAACTGGCCATGATTGGGAGTCCCATAGGGTGGTGCACAACTGGCCATGATTGGGAGTCCCATAGGGTGGTGCACAACTGGTCATGATTGGGAGTCCCATAGGGTGGTGCACAACTGGCCATGATTGGGAGTCTCATAGGGTGGTTCACAACTGGCCATGATTGGGAGTCCCATAGGGTGGTTCACAACTGGCCATGATTGGGAGTCCCATAGGGTGGTTCACAACTGGCCATGATTGGGAGTCCCATAGGGTGGTGCACAACTGGTCATGATTGGGAGTCCCATAGGGTGGTGCACAACTGGTCATGATTGGGAGTCCCATAGGGTGGTGCACAACTAGCCATGATTGGGAGTCCCATAGGGTGGTGCACAACTAGCCATGATTGGGAGTCCCATAGGGTGGTGCACAACTAGCCATGATTGGGAGTCCCATAGGGTGGTGCACAACTGGCCATGATTGGGAGTCCCATAGGGTGGTTCACAACTGGCCATGATTGGGAGTCCCATAGGGTGGTGCACAACTAGCCATGATTGGGAGTCCCATAGGGTGGTGCACAACTGGCCATGATTGGGAGTCCCATAGGGTGGTGCACAACTGGCCATGATTGGGAGTCCCATAGGGTGGTGCACAACTGGCCATGATTGGGAGTCCCATAGGGTGGTGCACAACTAGCCATGATTGGGAGTCCCATAGGGTGGTGCACAACTAGCCATGATTGGGAGTCCCATAGGGTGGTGCACAACTAGCCATGATTGGGAGTCCCATAGGGTGGTGCACAACTAGCCATGATTGGGAGTCCCATAGGGTGGTGCACAACTGGCCATGATTGGGAGTCCCATAGGGTGGTTCACAACTGGCCATGATTGGGAGTCCCATAGGGTGGTGCACAACTAGCCATGATTGGGAGTCCCATAGGGTGGTGCACAACTGGCCATGATTGGGAGTCCCATAGGGTGGTGCACAACTGGCCATGATTGGGAGTCCCATAGGGTGGTGCACAACTGGCCATGATTGGGAGTCCCATAGGGTGGTGCACAACTAGCCATGATTGGGAGTCCCATAGGGTGGTGCACAACTGGCCATGATTGGGAGTCCCATAGGGTGGTGCACAACTGGCCATGATTGGGAGTCCCATAGGGTGGTGCACAACTGGCCATGATTGGGAGTCCCATAGGGTGGTGCACAACTGGCCATGATTGGGAGTCCCATAGGGTGGTGCACAACTGGTCATGATTGGGAGTCCCATAGGGTGGTGCAAAACTGGCCATGATTGGGAGTCCCATAGGGTGGTGCACAACTAGCCATGATTGGGAGTCCCATAGGGTGGTGCACAACTGGCCATGATTGGGAGTCCCATAGGGTGGTGCACAACTGGTCATGATTGGGAGTCCCATAGGGTGGTGCACAACTGGCCATGATTGGGAGTCCCATAGGGTGGTGCACAACTGGTCATGATTGGGAGTCCCATAGGGTGGTGCACAACTGGCCATGATTGGGAGTCCCATAGGGTGGTTCACAACTGGCCATGATTGGGAGTCCCATAGGGTGGTTCACAACTGGCCATGATTGGGAGTCCCATAGGGTGGTTCACAACTGGCCATGATTGGGAGTCCCATAGGGTGGTGCACAACTGGTCATGATTGGGAGTCCCATAGGGTGGTGCACAACTGGTCATGATTGGGAGTCCCATAGGGTGGTGCACAACTAGCCATGATTGGGAGTCCCATAGGGTGGTGCACAACTAGCCATGATTGGGAGTCCCATAGGGTGGTGCACAACTAGCCATGATTGGGAGTCCCATAGGGTGGTGCACAACTGGCCATGATTGGGAGTCCCATAGGGTGGTTCACAACTGGCCATGATTGGGAGTCCCATAGGGTGGTGCACAACTAGCCATGATTGGGAGTCCCATAGGGTGGTGCACAACTGGCCATGATTGGGAGTCCCATAGGGTGGTGCACAACTGGCCATGATTGGGAGTCCCATAGGGTGGTGCACAACTGGCCATGATTGGGAGTCCCATAGGGTGGTGCACAACTGGTCATGATTGGGAGTCCCATAGGGTGGTGCACAACTAGCCATGATTGGGAGTCCCATAGGGTGGTGCACAACTGGCCATGATTGGGAGTCCCATAGGGTGGTTCACAACTGGCCATGATTGGGAGTCCCATAGGGTGGTGCACAACTGGCCATGATTGGGAGTCCCATAGGGTGGTGCACAACTGGCCATGATTGGGAGTCCCATAGGGTGGTGCACAACTGGCCATGATTGGGAGTCCCATAGGGTGGTGCACAACTGGCCATGATTGGGAGTCCCATAGGGTGGTGCACTGGCCATGATTGGTCCCATGATTGGGAGTCCCATAGGGTGGTGCACAACTAGCCATGATTGGGAGTCCCATAGGGTGGTGCACAACTGGCCATGATTGGGAGTCCCATAGGGTGGTTCACAACTGGCCATGATTGGGAGTCCCATAGGGTGGTGCACAACTGGCCATGATTGGGAGTCCCATAGGGTGGTGCACAACTGGCCATGATTGGGAGTCCCATAGGGTGGTGCACAACTGGCCATGATTGGGAGTCCCATAGGGTGGGTGCCATGATTGGGAGTCCCAACAACTGGCCATGATTGGGAGTCCCATAGGGTGGTGCACAACTAGCCATGATTGGGAGTCCCATAGGGTGGTGCACAACTGGCCATGATTGGGAGTCCCATAGGGTGGTGCACAACTGGCCATAGGGTGATTGGGAGTCCCATAGGGTGGTGCACAACTGGCCATGATTGGGAGTCCCATAGGGTGGTGTCCACAACTGGCCATGATTGGGAGTCCCATAGGGTGGTGCACAACTAGCCATGATTGGGAGTCCCATAGGGTGGTGCACAACTGGCCATGATTGGGAGTCCCATAGGGTGGTGCACAACTGTCCATGATTGGGAGTCCCATAGGGTGGTGCACAACTGGCCATGATTGGGAGTCCCATAGGGTGGTGCACAACTAGCCATGATTGGGAGTCCCATAGGGTGGTGCACAACTGGCCATGATTGGGAGTCCCATAGGGTGGTGCACAACTGGCCATGATTGGGAGTCCCATAGGGTGGTGCACAACTGGCCATGATTGGGAGTCCCATAGGGTGGTGCACAACTGGCCATGATTGGGAGTCCCATAGGGTGGTGCACAACTGGCCATGATTGATTGGGAGTCCCATAGGGTGGTGCACAACTGGTCCATGATTGGGAGTCCCATAGGGTGGTGCACAACTGGCCATGATTGGGAGTCCCAGGGTGGTGCACAGGGTGATTGGGTGCACAACTAGCCATGATTGGGAGTCCCATAGGGTGGTGCACAACTAGCCATGATTGGGAGTCCCATAGGGTGGTGCACAACTGGCCATGATTGGGAGTCCCATAGGGTGGTTCACAACTGGTCATGATTGGGAGTCGTTGGCCCAGCGTTGCCGGTGTAGGGCGTCATTGTACATAAGAATTTGTTCTTAACTTCGTTGCCTAGTTAAATAGGTTACATTACCTTTTTGATTTACAAAAAAATAAAAAATAATCTTCGACAGACTGATGGTGAGCAGACTGCACTAGGGGAGCGAAGGTCCTGGTGCAGGAGAGGAGGCACTAGGGGAGCGAAGGTCCTGGTGCAGGAGAGGAGGCAGGTCCTGCAGGAGAGGAGGCACGAAGGTCCTGGTGCAGGAGAGGAGGCACTAGGGGAGCGAAGGTCCTGGTGCAGGAGAGAGGCACTAGGGGAGAGAAGGTCCTGGTGCAGGGAGAGGCAGGCACTAGGGGGAGGGGAGAAGGTCCTGGTGCAGGAGAGGAGGCACTAGGGGAGCGAAGGTCCTGGTGCAGGAGAGGAGGGCTAGGGGAGAGAACAGGAGAGGAGGCACTAGGGGAGGAAGGTCCTGGTGCAGAGAGGAGGCACTAGGGGAGCGAAGGTCCTGGTGCAGGAGAGGAGGCACTAGGGGAGAGAAGGTCCTGGTGCAGGAGAGGAGGCACTAGGGGAGCGAAGGTCCTGGTGCAGGAGAGGAGGCACTAGGGGAGCGAAGGTCCTGGTGCAGGAGAGGAGGCACTAGGGGAGAGAAGGTCCTGGTGCAGGAGAGGAGGCACTAGGGGAGCGAAGGTCCTGGTGCAGGAGAGGAGGCACTAGGGGAGCGAAGGTCCTGCAGGAGAGGAGGTGCAGGAGGAGAGGAGGCACTAGGGGAGCGAAGGTCCTGGTGCAGGAGAGGAGGCACTAGGGGAGCGAAGGTCCTGGTGCAGGAGAGGAGGCACTAGGGGAGCGAAGGTCCTGGTGCAGGAGAGGAGGCACTAGGGGAGTGAGGAGAGGAGGCACTAGGGGAGCGAAGGTCCTGGTGCAGGAGAGGAGGCACTGCGAAGGTCCTGGTGCAGGAGAGGAGGCACTAGGGGAGCGAAGGTCCTGGTGCAGGAGAGGAGGCACTAGGGGAGCGAAGGTCCTGGTGCAGGAGAGGAGGCACTAGGGGAGCGAAGGTCCTGGTGCAGGAGAGGAGGCACTAGGGGAGAGAAGGTCCTGGTGCAGGAGAGGAGGCACTAGGGGAGTGAAGGTCCTGGTGCAGGAGAGGAGGCACTAGGGGAGAGAAGGTCCTGGTGCAGGAGAGGAGGCACTAGGGGAGCGAAGGTCCTGGTGCAGGAGAGGAGGCACTAGGGGAGCGAAGGTCCTGGTGCAGGAGAGGAGGCACTAGGGGAGCGAAGGTCCTGGTGCAGGAGAGGAGGCACTAGGGGAGCCTACAAAGAGCAGCAGGATCCCTGGAGGCACTGTCCCTACAGCTGCAAGATCAGAGGAAGTTGAGGTTTATACTATTTTTGGACCGAACATTTTGTCTAGCTTTACAGATACCCTCCACACTATTTTGTGTAATGGAATTGTAAATAATTTACTGCTTTATATGTGACTTTTAGGCAGTGGGCACAAAACCAAGTCAACAGCAGGAACAGCTACCACAAGCTGATTCTGGGAGAAGGGGATATTTTTGACGACTGATGAAGATGAGAACTCAGATGAAGATAGATGTCCTATTGCTGAGAGCTCAGACGATGCCTTGCCTGCTATGTTTTCTGAAATCATACACCTCCCCTGCCTCTTTCTCTCGGTCTCTCTCTCCCACAGGAGAGGGAGAAGGCCACCTCCCCTGCCTCTTTGTCTCGGTCTCTCTCTCCCACAGCAGAGGGAGAAGGCCACCTCCCCTGCCTCTTTCTCTCGGTCTCTCTCCCGCAGAAGAGGGAGAAGGTCACCACCACCTCCCTTTTGAGAAGCCTGGTCTCCTGATGTTGACCCCCTAACCCCTCACCTTCTGAACTCATCCAGGTCAATGTAATTTGCCTGATGACGCGCTAGTGGAGAAGGAATGTGTCATTTGAGCGCATTTGTTCCCATGTTTCCTCTCCTCTGTTTCTTCCGGTCCTAGACTACGGCGACATCATCAGTAACTCAGACAGTTGGTTGCGGACCTCTTTCCTAAGGAATGTGTTTGGTTTATTTTCTTGGAGTATTTACTATGCTGCTGTGACTTAAATGTTTGCAAAATAATCCTTGGTCTCAATGGGACTGCTAAAATAAATAAATAGAGATCTTAATAAATAAATGCATGAACTTCTTATGGCTGCAGGGGGCAGTATTGAGTAGCTTGGATGAAAGGTGCCCAGAGGTGCCCAGAGTAAACGGCCTGCTCCTCAGTCCCAGCTACTAATATATGCATAGTATTATTAGTATTGGATAGAAAACACTCTGAAGTTTCTAAAACTGTTTGAATGATTTCTGTGAGTATAACAGAACTCATATGGCAGGCAAAATCCTGAGAAGAAATCCAAACAGGAAGTGAGAAATCTGAGGTTGGTCGATTTTCAAACCCAGCCCCTATTGAATTCACAGTGGGATATGGATGAAGTTGCACTTCCTAGGGCTTCCACTAGATGTCAACCGTTTTTAGAAACGTGAATGAGGCTTCTACTGTGTTGTGGGGCTGAATGGGAGCTGAATGAGCCAGGAGTCTGGCAGAGAGCCAAGGGCTGGTCACGTGATAACGATCTGCATTCCATGGCTTCTCTACACACAAAGGAATTCTCCGGTTGGAACGTTATTGAAGATTTATGATAACAACACCTTAAAAATTTATTCTAAACTTAGTTTGACAAGTTTCTTCGACATGTAATATAACTTCTTGAGGTTTTCGTCCAACGTTCGGATGGACCTGCATGAGTGTTTGGATTTGTGTACTAAACGTGCTAACAACAGTAGCTACTTGGACATTAATAATGGACATTATCAAACAAATAAAGCATTTATTGTGGAACTGGGATTCCTGGGGGTTCATTCTGATGAAGATCATCAAAGGTAAGGGAATATTTATAATGTGATTCCTGATTTCTGTTGACTCCAACGTGGCGGATAATTGTATTTATTTTCTGAGCGCCGTCTCAGATTATTGCATGGTTTGCTTTTTCCGTAAAGTTTAAAACAAATCTGACATCTGTTGCATTAAGGAGAAGTATATCTATACTTCCATGTGTATAACTTGTATTTTCATCTACATTTATGATGAGTATTTCTGTTGAATTGATGTGGCTATGCAAAATCACTGGATGTTTTGGGAACTAGTGAACGTATGCGCCAATGTAAACTCAGATTTTTTTATATAAACATGAACTTTATCAAACAAAACATACATGTATTGTGTAACATGAAGTCCTATGAGTGTCATCTGATGAAGATCATCAAAAGGTTAGTGATTCATTTGATCTCTACTTGTGATTTTTTGTGACTCCTCGCTTTGGCTGGAAAAATGGCTGGGTTTTTCTGTGAGTTGGTGGTCATAATCGTTTGTGGTGCTATCGCTGTAAAGACTATTTGAAATTGGACACTGTGGTGGGATTAACAACAAGATTACTATTAAAATCGGTATAAGATACATGTATGTTTGAGGAATTTTAATTATTTCTGTTTTGAATTTGGAGCCCTGCACTTTCACTGGCTGTTGTCATATCCTCCCGTTAACGAGATTGCAGCCCAGAGAAGATTTTAAGCACCAACAGCTCTGAGTGTGTGTTTCCATCGATTACATAGTATGAATGAATGATTTTGATGTAATCAAGTGTTGGTGCAGCATGCTGCAAGCCATTGCAACAGTGTACTGTAAATACAGATCATCTCTGTAAACTCATATATTTCAGCAGGGCATTGTACCCTACACCATCATTTCAAATGGTAGGACATGTGTCCTGTTAAAGCTAACTGGCTGTTTACAGCAGCATGTGATTTCAAATATGTTTTACCAAAATGAATGAATGAATGTCAATTCATATATTCATGTGCGTGCCCCAGAACTGATGCTAGAGGCGAAACCTTTCTATCGTTTCTCCAAGTTGTCTGCAGCATTTGTGACGTATTTGTAGGCATAACATTGGAAGATTGGCCATAAGAGACTACATTTACCACGTGTCCGCCCGGTGTCCTTTGTTGAAATTGTTGCGTAATCTCCAAGCTGCTCGCATTCATCCATGTGATTGAGACAGAGAGGAGACTCCCAGGAATGATATATCATGAAGAGATATGTGAAAAACACCTTGAGGATTGATTCAAAAACAACGTTTACCATGTTTCAGTCGATATTATGGAGTTAAAGTGGAAGAAAGTTTGGCATTTGGATGAATGAATTTTCTTTTTTTTTTGGAAGCCAAACATGACGCAGAAAACGGACCGATTTCTCCTGCACAAATAATCTTTCAGGAAAAACTGAACATTTGCTATCTAACTGAGAGTCTCCTCATTGAAAACATCAGAAGTTCTTCAAAGGTAAATTATTTTATTTGAATGGTTTTCTGGTTTTTGTGAAAATGTTGCCTGCTGAATGCTAACGCTAAATACTATGCTAACTATCAATGCTGTTACACAAATGTTGTTTTGCTATGGTTGAGAAGCATATTTTTGAAAATCTGAGATGACAGTGTTGTTAAGGGGATAATGAGTATAGGGGTTGAATAGAGGGGTGATGATGGCCATTATGGGGATAATGGATATAGGGGTTGAATAGAGGAGTGAGGATGGCCATTATGGGGATAATGGATATAGGGGTTGAATAGAGGGG
The DNA here is from genome assembly GCF_034236695.1 of Oncorhynchus nerka. Taxonomy (NCBI): domain Eukaryota; kingdom Metazoa; phylum Chordata; class Actinopteri; order Salmoniformes; family Salmonidae; genus Oncorhynchus; species Oncorhynchus nerka. The sequence goes on from NC_088406.1 coordinate 572,297, forward strand.
TGGGGATGGCCATTATGGGGATAATGGATATAGGGGTTGAATAGAGGGGTGGGGATGGCCATTATGGGGATAATGGGTATAGGGGTTTAATAGAGGGGTGGGGATGGCCGATAATGGATATAGGGGTTGAATAGAGGGGTGGGGATGGCCATTATGGGGATAATGGATATAGGGGTTTAATAGAGGGGCGGGGATGGCCATTATGGGGATAATGTTTGTTTTTTTGTCCCAAAATTTTGACAGGTACTGTGTATGTAGAGGTAGAAACAGCTCACTACACAGACTGTATCTATCTGTAGAGGTAGTAAACAGACAGACAACAACTATCTGCCGAGTCATTAAACAGACAGACAACAACTATCTGCTGAGTCATTAAACAGACAGACAACTATCTGCTGAGTCATTAAACAGACAGACAACTATCTGCTGAGTCATTAAACAGACAGACAACTATCTGCTGAGTCATTAAACAGACAGACAACTATCTGCTGAGTCATTAAACAGACAGACAACAACTATCTGCTGAGTCATTAAACAGACAGACAACTATCTGCTGAGTCATTAAACAGACAGACAACTATCTGCTGAGTCATTAAACAGACAGGCTACATGTCACGCCCTGGCCATAGAGAGGCTTGTATTCTCTATTTTGGTTAGGCCAGGGTGTGACTAGGGTGGGCATTCTAGTTTCTTTATTTCTATATTTTCTATTTCTTTGTGTTTGGCCGGCAGCTGTCTATCGTTGTCTCTGATTGAGAATCATACTTAAGTAGCCTTTTTCCCACCTGTATTTGTGGGTAGTTGTTTTCTGCTTTGTGTTTGCACCAGACAGAACTGTTTCGTTTTGTTCTACTTTTTTATTTTGCTTCAGTGTTCAGTTTGAATAAATTATCATGAACACGTACCACGCTGCGCTTTGGTCCTCTTCTTCAGACGAGCGTTACACTACAACTATCTGCTAGGTCCTTAAACAGACAGACTACAACTATCTGCTAGGTCCTTAACAGACAGACAACTATCTGCTAGGTCCTTAAACAGACCGACAACTATCTGCTAGGTCCTTAAACAGACAGACAACTATCTGCTAGGTCCTTAAACAGACCAACAACTATCTGCTGAGTCATGAAGCAGACAGACTACAACTATCTGCTGAGTCATGAAGCAGACAGACTACAACTATCTGCTGAGTCATGAAGCAGACAGACTACAACTATCTGCTGAGTCATGAAGCAGACAGACTACAACTATCTGCTGAGTCATGAAGCAGACAGACCAACTATCTGCTGAGTCATGAAACACACACTACAACTATCTGCTGAGTCATGACACAGACAGACCAACTATCTGCTGAGTCATGAAACAGACAGACCAACTATCTGCTGAGTCATGAAACAGACACACTACAACTATCTGCTGAGTCATTAAACAGACAGACCAACTATCTGCTGAGTCATGAAACAGACACGCTACAACTATCTGCTGAGTCATGACACAGACAGACTACAACTATCTGCTGAGTTATGAAGTAGCAACACATACTATTCACTTCTCACTAAAACGTTTTCATTTGGACTCATTGCCCTTTAGTCTTTGTGCTCAACATATTAATATTTTAACAGTGACCTACCTACATTACTCCTGATTATCTTCAAAGTCAGGTTTATATGAATATGTATGAGGAACATGATGGTAAACTAAGTCACCTTAACTCCACATCTGTCTGCAATCAGCAGTAGTTGGGATGCATGCTGTCTCCAACACAGACAGCAACCCCTGAATATGTGATTGTGTTTGGTAATGTCAATCAAGGCATAGCTTGTTCTGAAAATAACAAAACATTGGGAGGATTTTAATGGAAAGACAGAAACAGACTGGGACTAACTAAGGTCATGGACCCTTATCCAGTGTAGCCTAGTGGTTAGAGCGTTGGACTAGTAACCGAAAAGTTGCAAGAGTTGCAAGATCGAATCCCTGAGCTGACAAGGTACAAATCTGTTGTTCTGTCCCCTGAACAAGGCAGTTAACCCACTGTTCCCCAAGTTTGCGGACGACACAACAGTGGTAGGCTTGATTACCAACAACGACGAGACGGCCTACAGGGAGGAGGTGAGGGCCCTCAGAGTGTGGTGTCAGGAAAATAACCTCACACTCAACGTCAACAAAACTAAGGAGATGATTGTGGACTTCAGGAAACAGCAGAGGGAACACCCCCCTATCCACATCGATGGAACAGTAGTGGAGAGGGTAGTAAGTTTTAAGTTCCTCTGCGTACACATCACAGACAAACTGAAATGGTCCACCTACACAGACAGCATCGTGAAGAAGGCGCAGCAGCGCCTCTTCAACCTCAGGAGGCTGAAGAAATTCGGCTTGTCACCAAAAGCACTCACAAACTTCTACAGATGCACAATCGAGAGCATCCTGTCGGGCTGTATCACCGGCTGGTACGGCAACTGCTCCGCCCTCAACCGTAAGGCTCTCCAGAGGGTAGTGAAGTCTGCACAACGCATCACCGGGGGCAAACTACCTGCCCTCCAGGACACCTACACCACCCGATGTCACAGGAAGGCCATAAAGATCATCAAGGACAACAACCAGTGTAAAATATATCACTAGCCACTTTAAACAATGCTACCTAATATAATGTTTACATACCCTACATTATTCATCTCATATGTATACGTATATACTGTATTCTATATCATCTACTGCATCCTTCTGTAATACATGTATCACTAGCCACTTTAACTATGCCACTTTGTTTACATACTCATCTCATATGTATATACTGTACTCGATACCATCTACTGTATCTTGCCTATGCTGCTCTGTACCATCACTCATTCATATATCTTTATGTACATATTCTTTATCCCCTTACACTGTGTATAAGACAGTAGTTTTGGAATTGTTAGTTAGATTACTTGTTGGTTATTACTGCATTGTCGGAACTAGAAGCACAAGCATTTCGCTACACTCGCATTAACATCTGCTAACCATGTGTATGTGACAAATAACATTTGATTTGATTTGATTAGGCCGTCATTGAAAATAAGAATTTGTTCTTAACTGACTTGCCTAAAATAAAATAGAAATCCCTCTGAAGTTTTTCTGCAGTTCATTTGAAAGCACCTCCAGCTTCAATAAAGAGTCTCTGTCTCTCTCAAATCAAATCAAATCTAATTGTATTGGTCACATGAGCCGAATACAACAGGTGGAGACCTTAGTGAAATTCTTACTTACAAGCCCTTAACCAACAATGCAGTTTTTAAAATACCCACCCCAAAAAAGATAGGAATAACAAATAATTAAAGAGCAGCAGTAAATAACAATAGCGAGGCGAAATACAGGGGGTACCAGTACAGAGTCAATGTGGAGGCTATATACAGGGTATTACGGTACAGAGTCAATGTGGAGGCTATATACAGGGGGTACCAGTACAGAGTCAATGTGGAGGCTATATACAGGGTACCAGTACAGAGTCAGTGTGGAGGCTATATACAGAGGTGGAGGCTATATACAGGGGTACAGAGTCAATGTGGAGACTATATACAGGGGGTACTGGTACAGAGTCAATGTGGAGACTATATACAGGGGGTACAGAGTCTGGCTATATACAGAGTCAGTGTGTGGAGGCTATATATTATGCACAGACATGTGGAGGTACCAGTACAGAGTCAATGTGGAGGCTATATACAGGGGGTACCAGTACAGAGTCAATGTGGAGACTATATACAGGGTGTTACGGTACAGAGTCAATGTGGAGGCTATATACAGGGGGTACTGGTACAGAGTCAATGTGGAGGCTATATACAGGGTATTACGGTACAGAGTCAATGTGGAGGCTATATACAGGGGGTACTGGTACAGAGTCAATGTGGAGACTATATACAGGGGGTACGGTACAGAGTACAGAGTCAATGTGGAGGCTATATACAGGGGGTACCGTGCAGAGTCAATGTGGAGACTATATACAGGGGGTACCGGTACAGAGTCAATGTGGAGACTATATACAGGGGGTACCGGTACAGAGTCAATGTGGAGACTATATACAGGGGGTACTGGTACAGAGTCAATGTGGAGACTATATACAGGGGGTACCTGGTACAGAGTCAATGTGGAGGCTATATACAGGGGGTACCGGTACAGAGTCAATGTGGAGACTATATACAGGGGGTACCGGTACAGAGTCAATGTGGAGACTATATACAGGGGGTACCGGTACAGAGTCAATGTGGAGACTATATACAGGGTGTACCAGTACAGAGTCAATGTGGAGGCTATATACAGGGTATTACGGTACAGAGTCAATGTGGAGACTATATACAGGGTGTTACGGTACAGAGTCAATGTGGAGGCTATATACAGGGGGTACCGGTACAGAGTCAATGTGGAGACTATATACAGGGGGTACCGGTACAGAGTCAATGTGGAGACTATATACAGGGTGTTACGGTACAGAGTCAATGTGGAGGCTATATACAGGGGGTACAGGTACAGAGTCAATGTGGAGGCTATATACAGGGTATTACGGTACAGAGTCAATGTGGAGACTATATACAGGGGGTACCGGTACAGAGTCAATGTGGAGGCTATATACAGGGTATTACGGTACAGAGTCAATGTGGAGACTATATACAGGGGGTACCGGTACTGAGTCAATGTGGAGACTATATACAGGGGGTACCGGTACAGAGTCAATGTGGAGGCTATATACAGGGGGTACCGGTACAGAGTCAATGTGGAGGCTATATACAGGGTATTACGGTAAAGAGTCAATGTGGAGACTATATACAGGGGGTACCGGTACAGAGTCAATGTGGAGACTATATACAGGGGGTACCGGTACAGAGTCAATGTGGAGGCTATATACAGGGGGTACCGGTACAGAGTCAATGTGGAGACTATATACAGGGGGTACCGGTACAGAGTCAATGTGGAGGCTATATACAGGGGGTGGAGGTACAGTACTGGTACAGAGTCAATGTGGAGGCTATATACAGGGGGTACCAGGGGGTACAGAGTCAATGTGGAGGCTATATACAGGGGGTACCGGTACAGAGTCAATGTGGAGGCTATATACAGGGTGTTACGGTACAGAGTCAATGTGGAGGCTATATACAGGGTATTACGGTACAGAGTCAATGTGGAGACTATATACAGGGGGTACCGGTACAGAGTCAATGTGGAGGCTATATACAGGGGGTACCGGTACAGAGTCAATGTGGAGACTATATACAGGGGGTACCGGTACAGAGTCAATGAGGAGACTATATACAGGGGTACCGGTACAGAGTCAATGTGGAGGCTATATACAGACAAGCTATATACAGGGGGTACTGGTACAGAGTCAATGTGGAGGCTATATACAGGGGTACCGGTACAGAGTCAATGTGGAGGCTATATACAGGGGGTACGGTACAGAGTCAATGTGGAGGCTATATACAGGGGGTACCGGTACAGAGTCAATGTGGAGGCTATATACAGGGGGTACTGGTACAGAGTCAATGTGGAGGCTATATACAGGGGGTACGGTACAGAGTCAATGTGGAGGCTATATACAGGGGGTACTGGTACAGAGTCAATGTGGAGGCTATATACAGGGGGTACCGGTACAGAGTGGAAGCTATATACAGGGGGTATCGGTACAGAGTCAATGTGGTGGCTATATACAGGGTGTACCGGTACAGAGTGGAAGCTATATACAGGGGGTACTGGTACAGAGTCAATGTGTGGGGTCATCTGTGTCGAGGTAATTGAGGTAATATGTACATGTAGGTTGAGTTAATAAAGTGACTATGCATAGAAAATAGAGGGTAGCAGCATCGCAGGGGGGGGGGGGGGGGGAGCAATGCAAATAGTCTGGGTAGCCATTTGATTAGCTTTTCAGGAGTCTTATGGCTTGGGGAATAAGCTGTTTAGAAGCCTCTTGGACTTAGAATGCAGTAGCAGAGAGACCAGTCTATGAGGAGGGTGGCTTGAGTCTTTTACCATTTTTAGGGGCTTTCTCTGACACCGCCTGGTATAGAGGTCCTGGATGGCAGGAAGCTTGGCCCCAGTGATGTACTGGGCCGTTTGCACTACCCTCTGAAGTGCCTTGCGGTTGAAGGCTTAGCAGTTGCAATACCAGGCAGTGATGTAACCAGTCAGGATGCTCTCGATGATGCAGCTGTAGAACCTTTTCAGGATCTGAGGAACCATACCAAATCTTTTCAGTCTCCTGAGGGGGAATAGGTTTTGTCGTGTCCTCTTCACTACTGTCTTGGTGTGCTTGGACCATGTTAGTTTGTTGGTGATGTGGACACCAAGGAACTTGAAGCTCTCAACCTGCTCTACTACAGCGCAGTCGATGAGAATGGGTGTGTGCTCGGTTCTCCTTTTCATGTAGTCCAAAATCATCTCCTTTGTCTTGATCACGTTCAGGGAAGAGGTTATTGTCCTGGCACCTCACTGACAGGTCTCTGACCTCCTCCCTATAGGCCGTCTCGTCGTTGTTGGGAATCAGGCCTACCACTGTTGTGTCATCTGCAAACTTAATGATGGTGTTGGAGTCGTGCCTGGCCGTGCAGTCATGAGTGAACAGGGAGTACAGTAGGGCACTGAGTACACTCCACTGAGGGGCCCCCGTGTTAAGGATCAGCGTGGCAGATGTGTTGTTATCTACCCTTACCACCTGGGGGCGGCCCATCAGGAAGTCTAGGATCCAGTTGCAGAGGGAGGTGTTTAGTCCCAGGGTCCTTAGCTTAGTGATGAGCTTTAATGGTACTATGGTGTTGAACGCTGAGCTGTCAATGAATGGCATTCTCACCTAGGTGTTCCTTTTGTCCAGGTGGGAAAGGGCAGTGTGGAGTGCAATAGAGATTGCATCATCTGTGGATCTGTTGGTGCGGTATGCAAATTGGAGTGGGTCTAGGTTTTCTGGGATAATGGTGTTGACGTGAGCCATGACCATCCTTTCAAAGCATTTCATGGCTACAGGAGTGAGTGGTACGGGTCGGTAATCATTTACGCAAGTTACCTTCGATTCCTTGGGCACATGGACTATGGTGGTCTGCTTGAAAACATGTTGATATTACAGAGTCAGACAGAGAGAGGCTGAAAATGTCAGTGAAGACACTTGCCAGTTGGTCAGCACATGCTCGGAGTACACGTCCTGGTAATCCGTCTGGCCCAGCGGCCTTGTGAATGTTGACCTGTTTAAAGGTTTTACTCACATCGGCTGCGGAGATCACACAGTCTGAACCCCAATTTTGTGACCAAACTAAAGATATATTCAATAAACTCGGTCATGTTTCAACATATATAAAACCAACTATCTTTCACAACGTCTTCAACTTTCAAGGTTAGAAAGTCAGTTGGCAGTTCCTCACAAAGTCTGAAGTCAGGCATCAACTGCAGAAACTCCAATGCATAGTGAGCAACATGACGTTAATATTGACATGGAGGAACGTGATTGAACAAAAACAAACATCTCTTTTCAAATATAATTTATCTTTATAGTCAAACTGAGACACAACCAAGTCTCTGAAGTGTGACATTGTAATTTTCTCCTTGAGCACGGTGAAGATGCCGCTCCTGTTTCCTGCTGGCTCTGATTGCACAGCTAGAATATCAACCCAGGGGGCCTTGTCTGTGAGCTACATTAGCCTCATACATCCCTCTTCTCTTTCTTCAGCTTTGTGGAGCAGAAGTGTAGGAAAGGTTTTTCAAGTTTCACTTTGAGGTTTTGCGAGTGGCAATGATGTGCAAAACAATGCATAACGGATACTTGACTCCTTCCTGGGTCATGTTTAGCAGGGTCACAGCATAGCAAGATGTTTTCCAACGGAACACGAAAGTCTATTTTCGCCTCCACATTTTTTCCCCAAACATCGGACTGTTGGTTTGTTGGACAATAACACATGCTGATGACCTACATATATCCTGATTCAGAATTCAGTTTTTCTCAGTGTTTTTTATTTTCATTTCATTCATTTATTTTATTTTAAAATTGAAGGTAAAAGCAGAAGTGTTTATTAGTTTACTCCAATTGAGGGATCTGGGGTTTGCGGGAATAATTATAAAGGTATGTTATTTTAAACAGTATGTCTATATAGGTATGTGTATGACTATATAGGTATGTGTATGTCTATATAGGTATGTGTATGACTATATAGGTATGTGTATGACTATATAGGTATGTGTATGTCTATATAGGTATGTGTATGACTATATAGGTATGTGTATGACTATATAGGTATGTGTATGTCTATATAGGTATGTGTATGACTATATAGGTATGTGTATGACTATATAGGTATGTGTATGACTATATAGGTATGTGTATGTCTATATAGGTATGTGTATGTCTATATAGGTATGTGTATATAGGTATGTGTATGACTATATAGGTATGTGTATGACTATATAGGTATGTGTATGTCTATATAGGTATGTGTATGTCTATATAGGTATGTGTATGTCTATATAGGTATGTGTATGTCTATATAGGTATAGATATGTGTATGACTATATAGGTATGTGTATGTCTATATAGGTATGTGTATGACTATATAGGTATGTGTATGACTATATAGGTATGTGTATGACTATATAGGTATGTGTATGACTATATAGGTATGTGTATGACTATATAGGTATGTGTATGACTATATAGGTATGTGTATGACTATATAGGTATGTATGACTATATAGGTATGTGACTATATATGTATGACTATATAGGTATGTGTATGTCTATATAGGTATGTGTATGACTATATAGGTATGTGTATGTCTATATAGGTATGTGTATGTCTATATAGGTATGTGTATGTCTATATAGGTATGTGTATGTCTATATAGGTATGTGTATGACTATATAGGTATGTGTATGTCTATATAGGTATGTGTATCTATATAGGTATGTGTATGTCTATATAGGTATGTGTATGTCTATATAGGTATGTGTATGACTATATAGGTATGTGTATGTCTATATAGGTATGTGTATGACTATATAGGTATGTGTATGTCTATATAGGTATGTGTATATAGGTATGTGTATGTCTATATAGGTATGTGTATGACTATATAGGTATGTGTATGTCTATATAGGTATGTGTATGACTATATAGGTATGTGTATGTCTATATAGGTATGTGTATGACTATATAGGTATGTGTATGTCTATATAGGTATGTGTATGTCTATATAGGTATGTGTATGTCTATATAGGTATGTGTATGACTATATAGGTATGTGTATGACTATATAGGTATGTGTATGTCTATATAGGTATGTATGACTATATAGGTATGTGTATGTCTATGTCTATAGGTATGTGTATGACTATATAGGTATGTGTATGTCTATATAGGTATGTGTATGTCTATATAGGTATGTGTATCTATATAGGTATGGTATGTGTATGTATATATATAGACTATATATGTGTATGTCTATATAGGTATGTGTATGTGTATGTGTATCTATATAGGTATGTGTATGTCTATATAGGTATGTGTATGTCTATATAGGTATGTGTATGTCTATATAGGTATGTGTATGTCTATATAGGTATGTGTATATAGATATGTGTATGTCTATATAGGTATGTGTATATAGGTATGTGTATGTCTATATAGGTATGTGTATGTCTATATAGGTATGTGTATGTCTATATAGGTATGTGTATGTCTATATAGGTATGTGTATGTCTATATAGGTATGTGTATGTCTATATAGGTGTATATAGGTATGTGTATGTCTATATAGGTATGTGTATATAGGTATGTGGTATGTCTATATAGGTATGTGTATATAGGTATGTGTATGTCTATATAGGTATGTATGTATGTCTATATAGGTATGTGTATGACTATATAGGTATGTGTATGTCTATATAGGTATGTGTATGACTATATAGGTATGTGTATGTCTATATAGGTATGTGTATGTCTATATAGGTATGTGTATGTCTATATAGGTATGTGTATGTCTATATAGGTATGTGTATGTCTATATAGGTATGTGTATGTCTATATAGGTATGTGTATATAGGTATGTGTATGACTATATAGGTATGTGTATATAGGTATGTGTATGTCTATATAGGTATGTGTATATAGGTATGTGTATGTCTATATAGGTATGTGTATGACTATATAGGTATGTGTATGTCTATATAGGTATGTGTATGTCTATATAGGTATGTGTATATAGGTATGTGTATGTCTATATAGGTATGTGTATGTCTATATAGGTATGTGTATGTCTATATAGGTATGTGTATGACTATATAGGTATGTGTATGTCTATATAGGTATGTGTATGTCTATATAGGTATGTGTATGTCTATATAGGTATGTGTATATAGGTATGTGTATGTCTATATAGGTATGTGTATGTCTATATAGGTATGTGTATGTCTATATAGGTATGTGTATGTCTATATAGGTATGTGTATGTCTATATAGGTATGTGTATGTCTATATAGGTATGTGTATGTCTATATAGGTATAGATATGTGTATGTCTATATAGGTATGTGTATGTCTATATAGGTATGTGTATGTCTATATAGGTATGTGTATGTCTATATAGGTATGTGTATATAGGTATGTCTATATAGGTATGTGTATGTCTATATAGGTATGTGTATGTCTATATAGATATGTGTATATAGGTATGTCTATATAGGTATGTGTATATAGGTATGTGTATGTCTATATAGGTATGTGTATGTGTATATAGGTATGTGTATGTCTATATAGGTATGTGTATATAGGTATGTGTATTACATTTACATTTACATTTAAGTCATTTAGCAGACGCTCTTATCCAGAGCGACTTACAAATTGGTGCATTCACCTTATGACATCCAGTGGAGCAGCCACTTTACAATAGTGCATCTAAATCTTTTAAGGGGGGTGAGAAGGATTACTTTATCCTATCCTAGGTATTCCTTAAAGAGGTGGGGTTTCAGGTGTCTCCGGAAGGTGGTGATTGACTCCGCTGTCCTGGCGTCGTGAGGGAGTTTGTTCCACCATTGGAGGGCCAGAACAGCGAACAGTTTTGACTGGGCTGAGCGGGAACTGTACTTCCTCAGTGGTAGGGAGGCGAGCAGGCCAGAGGTGGATGAACGCAGTGCCCTTGTTTGGGTGTAGGGCCTGATCAGAGCCTGGAGGTACTGAGGGGCCTTTCCCCTCACAGCTCCGTAGGCAAGCACCATGGTCTTCTAGCGGATGCGAGCTTCAACTGGAAGCCAGTGGAGAGAGCGGAGGAGCGGGGTGATGTGAGAGAACTTGGGAAGGTTGAACACCAGACGGGCTGCGGCGTTCTGGATGAGTTGTAGGGGTTTAATGGCACAGGCAGGGAGCCCAGCCAACAGCGAGTTGCAGTAATCCAGACGGGAGATGACAAGTTCCTGGATTAGGACCTGCGCCGCTTCCTGTGTGAGGCAGGGTCGTACTCTGCGGATGTTGTAGAGCATGAACCTACATGAACGGGCCACCGCCTTGATGTTAGTTGAGAACGACAGGGTGTTGTCCAGGATCACGCCAAGGTTCTTAGCGCTCTGGGAGGAGGACACAGTGGAGTTGTCAACCGTGATGGCGAGATCATGGAACGGGCAGTCCTTCCCCGGGAGGAAGAGCAGCTCCGTCTTGCCGAGGTTCAGCTTGAGGTGGTGATCCGTCATCCACACTGATATGTCTGCCAGACATGCAGAGATGCAATTCGCCACCTGGTCATCAGAAGGGGGAAAGGAGAAGATTAATTGTGTGTCGTCTGCATAGCAATGATAGGAGAGACCATGTGAGGTTATGACAGAGCCAAGTGACTTGGTGTATAGCGAGAATAGGAGAGGGCCTAGAACAGAGCCCTGGGGGACACCAGTGGTGAGAGCACGTGGTGAGGAGACGGATTCTCGCCACGCCACCTGGTAGGAGCGACCTGTCAGGTAGGACGCAATCCAAGCGTGGGCCGCGCCGGAGATGCCCAACTCGGAGAGGGTGGAGAGGAGGATCTGATGGTTCACAGTATCGAAGGCAGCCGATAGGTCTAGAAGGATGAGAGCAGAGGAGAGAGAGTTAGCTTTAGCAGTGCGGAGCGCCTCCGTGATACAGAGAAGAGCAGTCTCAGTTGAATGACTAGTCTTGAAACCTGACTGATTTGGATCAAGAAGGTATGTATGTCTATATAGGTATGTGTATGTCTATATAGGTATGTGTATGTCTATATAGGTATGTGTATGTGTATATAGGTATGTGTATATAGGTATGTGTATGTCTATATAGGTATGTGTATATAGGTATGTCTATATATGTATGTGTATATAGGTATGTGTATGTCTATATAGGTATGTGTATATAGGTATGTGTATGTCTATATAGGTATGTGTATATAGGTATGTGTATTTTTTTTATATATTTTTTTTATTTCACCTTTATTTAACCAGGTAGGCTAGTTGAGAACAAGTTCTCATTTGCAACTGCGACCTGGCCAAGATAAAGCATAGCAGTGTGAACAGACAACACAGAGTTACACATGGAGTAAACAATTAACAAGTCAATAACACAGTAGAAAAAAATGGGCAGTCTATATACAATGTGTGCAAAAGGCATGAGGAGGTAGGCGAATAATACAATTTTGCAGATTAACACTGGAGTGATAAATGATCAGATGGTCATGTACAGGTAGAGATATTGGTGTGCAAAAGAGCAGAAAAGTAAATAAAAAAATAAAAAAACAGTATAAAAACAGTATGGGAATGAGGTAGGTGAAAATGGGTGGGCTATTTACCAATAGACTATGTACAGCTGCAGCGATCGGTTAGCTGCTCGGATAGCTGATGTTTGAAGTTGGTGAGGGAGATAAAAGTCTCCAACTTCAGCGATTTTTGCAGTTCGTTCCAGTCACAGGCAGCAGAGTACTGGAACGAAAGGCGGCCAAATGAGGTGTTGGCTTTAGGGATGATCAGTGAGATACACCTGCTGGAGCGCGTGCTACGGATGGGTGTTGCCATCGTGACCAGTGAACTGAGATAAGGCGGAGCTTTACCTAGCATGGACTTGTAGATGACCTGGAGCCAGTGGGTCTGGCGACGAATATGTAGCGAGAGCCAGCCGACTAGAGCATACAAGTCGCAGTGGTGGGTGGTATAAGGTGCTTTGGTGACAAAACGGATGGCACTATGATAGACTGCATCCAGTTTGCTGAGAAGAGTGTTGGAAGCCATTTTGTAGATGACATCGCCGAAGTCGAGGATCGGTAGGATAGTCAGTTTTACTAGGGTAAGCTTGGCGGCGTGAGTGAAGGAGGCTTTGTTGCGGAATAGAAAGCCGACTCTTGATTTGATTTTCGATTGGAGATGTTTGATGTGAGTCTGGAAGGAGAGTTTGCAGTCTAGCCAGACACCTAGGTACTTATAGATGTCCACATATTCAAGGTCGGAACCATCCAGGGTGGTGATGCTAGTCGGGCATGCGGGTGCAGGCAGCGATCGGTTGAAAAGCATGCATTTGGTTTTACTCGCGTTTAAGAGCAGTTGGAGGCCACGGAAGGAGTGCTGTATGGCATTGAAGCTCGTTTGGAGGTTAGATAGCACAGTGTCCAATGACGGGCCGAAAGTATGTATGTCTATATAGGTATGTGTATGACTATATAGGTATGTCTATATAGGTATGTGTATGTATATATAGGTATGTCTATATAGGTATGTGTATGTCTATATAGGTATGTGTATGTCTATATAGGTATGTGTATATAGGTATGTGTATGTCTATATAGGTATGTCTATATAGGTATGTGTATGTATATATAGGTATGTCTATATAGGTATGTGTATGTCTATATAGGTATGTGTATGTGTATATAGGTATGTATGTCTATATATATGTATGTCTATATATATATATATATGTATGTCTATATATATGTATGTATGTATGTCTATATATATATGTATGTCTATATATATGTATGTATGTCTATATATATGTATGTATGTCTATATATATATATGATTGTATGTCAATATAGGTATGTCTATATAGGTATGTGTATGTCTATATAGGTATGTATGTCTATATAGGTATGTGTATGTGTATATAGGTATGTGTATGTGTATATAGGTATGTCTATATAGGTATGTGTATATAGGTATGTGTAGTGGCACCACTAAAAACATTTCTCATTAGAAACTAGCTCCCTGGTACACAGAAAATACCCTAGCTCTGAAGCAAGCTTCCAGAAAATTGGAACGGAAATGGCGCCACACCAAACTGGAAGTCTTCCGACTAGCTTGGAAGGACGGTACCGTGCAGTACCGAAGAGCCCTTACTGCTGCTGGATCATCCTATTTTTCTAACTTAATTGAGGAAAATAAGAACAATCTGAAATTCCTTTTTGATACTATCGCAAAGCTAACTAAAAAGTAGCATTCCCCAAGAGAGGATGACTTTCACTTTAGCAGTGATACATTCATGAACTTCTTTGAGGAAAAGATTATGATTATTAGAAAGCAAATTACGGACTCCTCTTTAAATCTGCGTATTCCTCCAAACCTCAGTTGTCCTGAGTCTGCACAACTCTGCCAGGACCTAGGATCAAGAGAGACGCTCAAGTGTTTTAGTACTATATCTCTTGACACAATGATGAAAATAATCATGGCCTCTAAACCTTCAAGCTGCATACTGGACCCTATTCCAACTAACTACTGAAAGAGCTGCTTCCTGTGCTTGGCCCTCCGATGTTGAACATAATAAACGGCTCTCTATCCACCGGATGTGTACCAAACTCACTAAAAGTGGCAGTAATAAAGCCTCTCTTGAAAAAGCCAAACCTTGACCCAGAAAATATAAAAAACTATCGGCCTATACCGAATCTTCCATTCCTCTCAAGAATTTTAGAGAAGGCTGTTGCGCAGCAACTCACTGCCTTCCTGAAGACAAACAATGTATACGAAATGCTTCAGTCTGGTTTTAGACCTCATCATAGCACTGAGACGGCACTTGTGAAGGTGGTAAATTACATTTTAATGGCATCGGACCGAGGCTCTGCATCTGTCCTCGTGCTCCTAGACCTTAGTGCTGCTTTTGATACCATCGATCACCACATTCTTTTGGAGAGATTGGAAACCCAAATTGGTCTACACGGACAAGTTCTGGCCTGGTTTAGATCTTATCTGTCGGAAAGATATCAGTTTGTCTCTGTGAATGGTTTGTCCTCTGACAAATCAACTGTAAATTTCGGTGTTCCTCAAGGTTCCGTTTTAGGACCACTATTGTTTTCACTATATATTTTACCTCTTGGGGATGTTATTCGAAAACATAATGTAAACTTTCACTGCTATGCGGATGACACACAGCTGTACATTTCAATGAAACATGGTGAAGCCCCAAAATTGCCCTCGCTAGAAGCATGTGTTTCAGACATAAGGAAGTGGATGGCTGCAAACTTTCTACTATTAAACTCGGACAAAACAGAGATGCTTGTTCTAGGTCCCAAGAAACAAAGAGATCTTCTGTTGAATCTGACAATTAATCTTCATGGTTGTACAGTCGTCTCAAATAAAACTGTGAAGGACCTCGGCGTTACTCTGGACCCTGATCTCTCTTTTGAAGAACATATCAAGACCATTTCGAGGACAGCTTTTTTCCATCTACGTAACATTGCAAAAATCAGAAACTTTCTGTCCAAAAATGATGCAGAAAAATGTATCCATGCTTTTGTCACTTCTAGGTTAGACTACTGCAATGCTCTACTTTCTGGCTACCCGGATAAAGCACTAAATAAACTTCAGTTAGTCCTAAATACGGCTGCTAGAATCCTGACTAGAACCAAAAAATTTGATCATATTACTCCAGTGCTAGCCTCTCTACACTGGCTTCCTGTCAAATCAAGGGCTGATTTCAAGGTTTTACTGCTAACCTACAAAGCATTACATGGGCTTGCTCCTACCTATCTCTCTGATTTGGTCCTGCCGTATATACCTACACGTACGCTACGGTCACAAGACGCAGGCCTCCTAATTGTCCCTAGAATTTCTAAGCAAACAGCTGGAGGCAGGGCTTTGTCCTATAGAGCTCCATTTTTATGGAACAGTCTGCCTACCCATGTCAGAGACGCAAACTCGGTCTCAACCTTTAAGTCTTTACTGAAGAATCATCTCTTCAGTGGGTCATATGACTGAGTGTAGTCTGGCCCAGGAGTGGGAAGGTGAACGGAAAGGCTCTGGAGCAACGAACCGCCCTTGCTGTCTCTGCCTGGCCGGTTCCCCTCTTTCCACTGGGATTCTCTGCCTCTAACCCTATGTGGAAGGACCACCAGAGGGCAGGCTGGGCTCATGGATAGTAGCCCAACAAGGCATGGGAGACAAGGTAACCAGAGGGCAGGCTGGGCTCATGGATAGTTGCCCAACAAGGCATGGGAGACAAGGTAACCAGAGGACAGGCTGGGCTCATGGATAGCAGCCCAACAAGGCATGGGAGACAAGGTAACCAGAGGGCAGGCTGGGCTCATGGATAGTAGCCCAACAAGGCATGGGAGACAAGGTAACCAGAGGGCAGGCTGGGCTCATGGATAGTTGCCCAACAAGGCATGGGAGACAAGGTAACCAGAGGCAATTAAGCACAGCTGACGGTACTAATGACATACTCTCCTTCCCCTATAAGAGAGAGAATGGAACCAGCAGAGGAGGGGGAAAACTATCTCTGGAAGATGGCCATCTCTGGAAGATGGAGAGGAGCTATCCAGGAAGAACCACTAAGACGGTGACAATCCCGTGACTTTTTGTTGTAGTTTAAAGATAAGCCTATTGTGTTCCGGTTTCATCCGGAGAAGAAGATGTATGTTTTTCCCTGGAAGATTTTCATTGATTATGTTGGACTGTTTGTGTTGACCAAATGCCCTCAATAGAGAACTGTGTTCAATCAAGAAAACCTACTCCTGACTCGTTTATTACACCTTCCCGCTTTAGAGTGACGCCCGATTACTTGGTCCGCTCACACCTATTACAGGGGCTGAGTCACTGGCTTACTGGGGCTCTCTCATGCCATCCCTGGAAGGGGTGCGTCACCTGAGTGGGTTGATTCACTGTTGTGGTCATCCTGTCTGGGTTGTCCCCCCCCCCCCCCTTGGGTTGTGCCGTGGCGGAGGTCTTTGTGGGCTATACTCAGCCTTGTCTCAGGATGGTAAGTTGGTGGTTGAAGATATCCCTCTAGTGGTGTGGGGGCTGTGCTTTGGCAAAGTGGGTGGGGTTATATCCTTCCTGTTTGGCCCTGTCCGGGGGTGTCCTCGGATGGGGCCACAGTGTCTCCTGACCCCTCCTGTCTCAGCCTCCAGTATTTATGCTGCTGTAGTTTATGTGTCGGGGGGCTGGGGTCAGTTTGTTATATCTGGAGTACTTCTCCTGTCCTATTCGGTGTCCTGTGTGAATCTAAGTGTGCGTTCTCTAATTCTCTCCTTCTCTCTTTCTTTCTCTCTCTCGGAGGACCTGAGCCCTAGGACCATGCCCCAGGACTACCTGACATGATGACGCCTTGCTGTCCCCAGTCCACCTGGCCATGCTGCTGCTCCAGTTTCAACTGTTCTGCCTTATTATTATTCGACCATGCTGGTCATTTATGAACATTTGAAAATCTTGGCCATGTTCTGTTATAATCTCCACCTGACTGGCCACTCCTCATAGCCTGGATCCTCTCTAGGTTTCTTCCTAGGTTTTTTCCTTTCTAGGGAGTTTGTCCTAGCCAATGTGCTTCAACACCTGCATTGCTTGCTGTTTGGGGTTTTAGGCTGGGTTTCTGTACAGCACTTTGAGATATCAGCTGATATACGAAGGGCTATAAAAACTTCTTCTTTTTTTTTACATTTGTAGAAATGTATTAAAACCTGTTTTTACTTTGTCGTTATGCTGTGTGTCGATTGATGAGACGCAATTTTATTTTCTGTAACGTAACAAAATGTGGAAAAAGTCAAGGGGCCTGAATACTTTCTGAATGCACTGTACATGTCTACCTCAATGACCTCGCACATAAATGTCTGCTTTACTTTTCTGTTATTTCCTGTATCACTGGGATAAGTATAGGTAGTGTATAAGTATTTCACTGTTAGTCTACACCCGTTGTTTTTACCAAGCAAGTGACGAATAACTTTTGATTTGAGGAACACGATACGCTATTAAATGTATGCGTTACAAATGACACCCTGTTCTGTAGTGCACTACTTGGTAGTCTGCTGAGTAGGGTGCCATTTGTTACCTCTACAGTCACGTGAGCCTGAGTGAGCATGTGAGTTATTGAAATGTATTCATGCCTGCTCCAGTTAATGTAATGTAGATGCGGGCCACTGTAATGTCTGTCAGAGGCTGGCACGAACTGAAGACAACATTTTCTATCTTACTGCTTGCCTGCCTACCTGCCTGCCCTGCCTACCTACCTACCTACCTACCTACCTACCTACCTACCTACCTACCTACCTACCTACCTGCCCACTGCCTACCTACCTGCCTGCCCGCTGCCTACCTACCTGCCCACTGCCTACCTACCTGCGTGTGTGTGTGTGTGTGTGTGTGTGTGTGTGTGTGTGTGTGTGTGTGTGTGTGTGTGTGTGAGAGAGAGAGGGTGACTGCTGTATCTCTCTCTGCCAAGGCTTATCTTATGTTACTTGGGTTACAATGTCTTTTTCAGAAATGCTAACCTAGTGCAAATGAGATGGATGCTTTTTCACACACTCCCATTACTTTAATGAGGGTGAACAAAGTCAAGCAATGTCAGGGTAGGGAACAGTCCCATTAATGGTTGATGAAGGGTTGTGACTATGCCTGTCAACCATCCATTCACAAAAATAACAATCATCATTGATTACCTGGTTATTATAAATGTGGACATTTTTTTTCCCTTCAATATTCTATAACACATTGGACAGGAATTCTGGCTGGCTTGTGTGATTATATTAGAAAATACAAACCAACACTGTGAATCTGTAATTTACTGTGGTTGGTCATATTCATTCTGTAATATTTAATGTACTGTGGTTGCTCATATTCATTCTGTAAGAGTGCAAATTGTGATATCTTGTTGCTTTACCAATTGTCAAGGTGGCGTTTTCCTGAAGTGAAACAGGCAGACTAACTGGTACATAGCCTGTAAGAGCATTATATTTGCATTTATGAACCATTATATTTTCTTAGTGGAACACCTTCCTAATATTGAGTCTCACCCACTTTTTCCCTCGTCGGGTCATGGACTCTACAAGGTGTCGAAAGCGTTCCACAGGGATGCTGGCCCATGTTGACTCTACAAGATGTTGAAAGCATTCCACAGGGATGCTGGCCCATGTTGACTCTACAAGATGTTGAAAGTGTTCCACAGGGATGCTGGCCCATGTTGACTCTACAAGATGTCGAAAGCGTTCCACAGGGATGCTGGCCCATGTTGACTCTACAAGGTGTCGAAAGCGTTCCACAGGGATGCTGGCCCATGTTGACTCTACAAGGTGTTGAAAGCGTTTCCACAGGGATGCTGGCCCATGTTGACTCTACAAGGTGTCTAAAGCGTTCCACAGGGATGCTGGCCCATGTTGACTCTACAAGGTGTTGAAAGCGTTCCACAGGGATGCTGGCCCATGTTGACTCTACAAGGTGTTGAAAGCGTTCCACAGGGATGCTGGCCCATGTTGACTCTACAAGATGTTGAAAGTGTTCCACAGGGATGCTGGCCCATGTTGACTCTACAAGATGTTGAAAGCGTTCCACAGGGATGCTGGCCCATGTTGACTCTACAAGATGTTGAAAGCGTTCCACAGGGATGCTGGCCCATGTTGACTCTACAAGATGTTGAAAGCGTTCCACAGGGATGCTGGCCCATGTTGACTCTACAAGATGTTGAAAGTGTTCCACAGGGATGCTGGCCCATGTTGACTCTACAAGATGTTGAAAGCGTTCCACAGGGATGCTGGCCCATGTTGACTCTACAAGATGTTGAAAGCGTTTCCACAGGGATGCTGGCCCATGTTGACTCTACAAGATGTTGAAAGCATTCCATAGGGATGCTGGCCCATTGTTACCAGTATCCTGTGTGTGTGTGTGTGTATGTGTGTGTGTGTGTGTGTGTGTGTGTGTGTATCCTGTGTGTGTGTGTGTGTGTGTGTGTGTATCCTGTGTTCTTTTCTCTCCTTCTCCCCTCACAGGTGAAAATCATCACTCCCCAATCAGTCACCAATCCAATCATCAATCAGAAGACACACCTCCTCCTGTTTCCTACCCTATCACAGTTCCTTCCCCATGGTTTAAAAACCCTGTCAGTTGTTTGCTCTGGAGCAATCTCTAGCTCAATCTCTCTGTTAATGCCATGTCTGTGGGTCTCTGTGTTTCACTCTCGCTTTGTGTCTTAACCTCTCTTTTGTTTAAAGCACCTCCATAGCACTTTGTCATCACCTGTGAGTATTGTTTTTGGTTATGGTGTTTGTGTGTTGCTGGTGGGAAAAGGGGAAACCAAGACAAGTCGCCCATGGGCATACACTACCCGTAGGTAGACTTTGTTAAATACACTAGTTAGAACTGGGCGGACCACCCACTGTATTTTTGGTTAGTTAGTTAGCTGTTGTTAAAGTAGGCTAGTCTAGCTTAGGGGTGTTTTTGAATACTTATTGTTTCTTTCCTTGGGTCCAGCTCAGCCCCTTTTCCTGCTCCCCCCCATTACCGTGTGTTTTACAATAAACCCTGAGTTTGAAGGTAGATTTCAGTTGTCCTGGTTATTTTGTTCTCACTATTATAAATTGCATGAGTTATGTTACGGGTCTCATTACCATCCCCCCTAGACTGTCGGGCCAAAAGGGATTCGTAACACCCATGTTGACTCTACAAGGTGTTGAAAGCGTTTCCACAGGGATGCTGGCCCATGTTGACTCTACAAGGTGTTGAAAGCGTTTCCACAGGGATGCTGGCCCATGTTGACTCTACAAGATGTTGAAAGCGTTCCACAGGGATGCTGGCCCATGTTGACTCTACAAGATGTTGAAAGCGTTCCACAGGGATGCTGGCCCATGTTGACTCTACAAGATGTTGAAAGTGTTCCACAGGGATGCTGGCCCATGTTGACTCTACAAGATGTTGAAAGCGTTCCACAGGGATGCTGGCCCATGTTGACTCTACAAGGTGTTGAAAGCGTTCCACAGGGATGCTGGCCCATGTATGTGGACTCCAATGCTTCCCACAGTTGTGTCAAGTTGTCTGGATGTCCTCAGGGTGGTGGACCATTCTTGATAGACATGGGAAACTGTTGAGTGTGAAAAACCCAGCAGCATTGCAGTTCTTGACACAAACCGGTGCACCTACTACCGTACCCCCGTTCAAAGCCACTTAAATCTTTTTGTCTTGCCCATTCATCATCTGAACGACACACAGACACAATCCATGTCTCAATTGTCTCGAGGCTTAAAAACCCTTCTTTAACCCGTCTCCTCCCCTTCATCTACATGTCTCCTCCCCTTCATCTACATGTCTCCTCCCCTTCATCTACGCTGATTAAAGTGGATTTAACAGGTGACATCAATAAGGGATTAGAGCCTTCACCTGGATTCACCTGGTCAGTCTACAGCATGTCATGGAAAGAACAGTGTTCCTAATGTTTTGTACATAAGGTCAGGATGATGTCTACCAAAATACTTGTAACGGTTTTCTAATGGTGAAGGAGAGTCGCGTGTATATTACGATCCATGTTTTAATAAACAAACGTAACACGAATCTAAATACAATCTCTACAAAACAATAAACGTAATGAAAACCGAAACAGCCTAAACTGGTGCAAACTAACACAATATCAAGACACTAAGGACAATCACCCACAATACAACCAAATAATATGGCTGCCTAAATATGGTTCCCAATCAGAGACAACGATAACCACCTGCCTCTGATTGAGAACCACTCCAGACATCCATAGACTTTCCTAGAACACCCTACTAAGCTACAATCCCACTAACATACACACCAAAACTCCCAGACAAAACACACCACAATACAAAAACTCCATGCCACACCCTGGCCTGACCCAATACATAAAGAAAAACACAAAATACTTAGACCAGGGCGTGACAATACTGTTCTGAAAAGAGCATTGATGAGCTTCTTATCTATGTGGATGAGGTAAATTATCTACAGCGATAGCCAGAGCATATATCATAAAGACTCATCCTCTCAAACAAAATGGAGGAGCAAATTAATCTTAGGCTGTGATTCAACCCGATGGTGCGTTGTAGTGTGCTTGACATTTAAAGATCACTAACCAATTGATCTGTCACGTGTTGCATTTACCGTGAATATGATCTTCGCGAACACAAGGATGTTGCCTTTAAAAGGCATATTGTCGACAGCGTGTTCAATCCGATTAAACTCGGCCTTAAATTGGAAGATTTAATAAACCAGGTGAAAAAGCCACTTATTCCAGATTGTAGGATTATCTCTGTCTGGTGATGTTAGTAACCTGGCTCAGGCATAAATTGTTATTTAGGGGCTGACAGCCCTGATGAGGAAGACATTGTTTGTTTATGTCCCAAAGTGGCACCCTATTCCCTACTGGCTCTGGTCCAAAGTAGTACACTATATAAGGAATAGGGTGCCATTTGGGATGCAAACCTGGAAAGTGCAGAGAAAGGACCCGAGGGAGACAAGTACCATTTTCTTCCAGTGTCAAGATCCACTTCCTCCTGACACCACTTAGACTGGCTGGTAATGAGAAACAGGAGAATCTGTCTGTCTCTGTGTCCCAAATGGAACACTGTTCTCTATGGGTCATGCTCAAAAGTAGTGCACAATATAGAAAATAGAGTGCAATTTGGGAAGCAGACTGTCCCTTTCCTCACATAGCTGACAATGACTAATTGACTGCCCCTGAACCCACCTACAACATTCTGCTAGGTCATCACTGCCCCAAACCCTCCTACAAAATGAATGTCTGCCCTAAACCCTCCTTCAACATTAATGGCTGCTCCAAACCCTCCTACAACATTAACGGCTAACCCAAACCCTCCTAAAACATTAACGGATACCCCAAACCCTCCTCCAACATGAATTGCTGCCCCAAACCCTCCAACATTAATGGCTGCCCCAAACCCTCCTACAACATTAATGGATACTCCAAACCCTCCTACAACATTAATGGATACTCCAAACCCTCCTACAACATTAATGGCTGCCCCAAACCCTCCTACAACATTAATGGATACTCCAAACCCTCCTACAACATTAATGGATACTCCAAACCCTCCTACAACATTAATGGATACTCCAAACCCTCCTACAACATTAATGGATACTCCAAACCCTCCTACAACATTAATGGATACTCCAAACCCTCCTACAACATTAATGGATACTCCAAACCCTCCTACAACATTAATGGCTGCCCCAAACCCTCCTACAACATTAATGGATACTCCAAACCCTCCTACAACATTAATGGATACTCCAAACCCTCCTACAACATTAATGGATACTCCAAACCCTCCTACAACATTAATGGATACTCCAAACCCTCCTACAACATTAATGGATACTCCAAACCCTCCTACAACATTAATGGATACTCCAAACCCTCCTACAACATTAATGGATACTCCAAACCCTCCTACAACATTAATGGATACTCCAAACCCTCCTACAACATTAATGGATACTCCAAACCCTCCTACAACATTAATGGATACTCCAAACCCTCCTACAACATTAATGGATACTCCAAACCCTCCTACAACATTAATGGATACTCCAAACCCTCCTACAACATTAATGGATACTCCAAACCCTCCTACAACATTAATGGATACTCCAAACCCTCCTACAACATTAATGGATACTCCAAACCCTCTGTCATGGATGACAAAGTAGGTAACAAGAGACACTGAGATGGAAATATTCCTCCAATTTACAAAATATTCCTCCAATTTACAAAAAATACACATGACAAGATAAACGAAAAGTATGTTAAAAAAGACAAATATAAACGGAATTAAAATAAAAAATAAAAACTGTCCTAATGCTTCAACTTAAAAAATAACTGAAGTCAAAAAGTGCAGAACAGAAAGTAACATCTACTGAGTACAGCCAGAAGAGGACTGACCACCCCTCAGAGCCTGGTTCCTCTCTACTGAGTACAGCCAGAAGAGGACTGGCCACCCCTCAGAGCCTGGTTCCTCTCTACTGAGTAGAGCCAGAAGAGGACTGGCCACCCCTCAGAGCCTGGTTCCTCTCTACTGAGTAGAGCCAGAAGAGGACTGACCACCCCTCAGAGCCTGGTTCCTCTCTACTGAGTACAGCCAGAAGAGGACTGACCACCCCTCAGAGCCTGGTTCCTCTCTACTGAGTACAGCCAGAAGAGGACTGACCACCCCTCAGAGCCTGGTTCCTCTCTACTGAGTACAGCCAGAAGAGGACTGACCACCCCTCAGAGCCTGGTTCTTCTCTACTGAGTACAGACAGAAGAGGACTGACCACCCCTCAGAGCCTGGTTCCTCTCTACTGAGTACAGCCGGAAGAGGACTGACCACCCCTCAGAGCCTGGTTCCTCTCTACCCAGTACAGCCAGAAGAGGACTGACCACCCCTCAGAGCCTGGTTCCTCTCTACTGAGTACAGCCAGAAGAGGACTGACCACCCCTCGGAGCCTGGTTCCTCTCTACTGAGTACAGCCAGAAGAGGACTGACCACCCCTCAGAGCCTGGTTCCTCTCTACCCAGTACAGCCAGAAGAGGACTGGCCACACCTCAGAGCCTGGAGCCTCTTTAGGTTTCTTCCTAGTGTCATGACGTTGGCCTGGGGGGTTGGTTTATGACAGTCATAAATACCTCTTCCACCCTTTTTCCTCTCTCTACCCTACTAAGGTTACATTTGCAAACCCCTTGGTTAACATAGAGATTCTGGGAACGTCAGAATGTGGGGGGAAATGAACTATATTCTGGTAATCCGACCAATTGAATATGCAGTGGTACTTAATGAATATGATGTCAGTTCGGTTGTCATCTGAGACATTCTCATCAATGATAAGATGACAAACTCTACAGTGGAACGTCTACACATCAGAGTTATCGGATTCACATGGAATTGTTGTTCAATTTAAATGTTTGAATATGAAATTATTTGTGATGGGATGAAATGTGAATTTAGCTTCTAAAATGTGCGATGTGGGTTTTCATAAGATATTGCTGCTCACTCAGTGGCGAGAGACAGAGGTTGTAAACTATGACACACCCCTTTTCTCCCTTCCTATATAAAGCCTTGATGACAACATAACTATCTGTTCCAATGAGGTAGGATGACAATCCTATGTCAGAATGGTTCAGATAAAACTACAGAACGAAGCCAACATCAGCATGAGCTTTGGTTGCGAATGGTATGAACTTTGAACTCTTATTCACAACAGAAGTGATACCTCCTAGTCGTTGAGTTAGCAACAGCAGCTGCAAACGCAGGTTAGGAAGGAACAGACAGAGTATCCCATCTACCACACAACGACGTTACTACAACTTATCCAAGTGACCACCAGAGACATTCTTCAGAGGACTCGGTTTGGCAACACTGTCTTCCATCTACCACCAACCTACTGAAGCGCAGCTCAGAGTAAATATTTATTACATTTTCCTTTTCCAAATGGGCGGTAATTTAGAATGCATAAGATACTGTATTTACGATAGCACAGCTTCGCCTTTGTTCCTGTCTTCCCGCTCTTTCACTCAACCCAGCCCCTTTTCCTTTGTGTAAACAAGTTGTCATATCTGTTCCGCCCGCTAGGGACATTTTCCTATGACGTAAAGAATTATCCAGGTATAATTCATTCTTTGTGTATGTGAATTCTGTGTGATTAGTTAGGTATTTAGTAAATAAATAATTAAACCCAATTTTGTATTGCTGATTCAACTTGTTAGCCAGGGTTCTTGCAGATAACCAAGAATTTACAACTTTCAGATTATGAGACTGAAGTAAGATGACGATTGATATTGACTGCTATTGATGTAAAATATTACTAGATCTTTAAGAGTTTATTCGGAAGATAACAGCTCTATATTCCTTCGTGGTGCCCGACTCTCTTTACATGATTAGCTCCATCAGGTGATATTAAACTATTTTATAGAATAGCATGTCATATCACTTAATCCGGCATAGCCAAAGACACGACACCTGGTTCCTGCCTTTCTAGGAAGTTTTTCCTAGCCACCATGCCTCTCCATCTGCGTTGCTTGCTGTTTGGGGTTTTAAGCTGAGTTTCTGTACAGCACTTTGTGACATCTGCTGATATAAAAAGGGCCTTTGAAAAACATTTAATTTCATTTGAAAGAGGATGAATATAAATATGTGTGGAAGGGTGGGAGAGAATGGGTGTGTGGAGGCATAAGGTACATGTGTGTGAATGAAGGACGATGGAGAAGGAAGTAGATGTATAGAGGAGTTGGAAATGTGTCTGAGAAGAAGGAAGGGGGAGAGACGGAGGTTGGGATAAACTGGATCTTATGTTTTTTTTGAAAATTTTACAAATGAATTCAAAATGGAAAGCTGAAATGTCTTGAGTCAATAAGTATTCAACCCCGTTGTTATGGCAACCCTAAATACGTTCAGGAGTAAAAATTTGCATAAGAAGTCACATAATAAGTTGCATGGACTCTGTGATAAATAATAGTTTTTAACATGATTTTTTGAATTACTACCTCATCTCTGTACCCCAAACATACAATTATCTGTAAGGTCCCTCAGTTGAGCAGTGAATTTCAAACATAGATTCAGCCACAAAGACCAGAGACGTTTTCCAAAAGAAGATGGAGACATTGGCTTTATTAATTACACTTTGGATGGTGTATCAATACACCCAGTCACTACAAAGATACAGGTGTCCTTCCTAACTCAGTTGCCGGAGAGGAAGGAAACAGTTCAGGGATTTCACCATGAGGCCAATGGTGACTTTAAAACAGTCTGAGTTTAATGGCTGTGATAGGAGAACACTGAGGACGGATCAACATTGTAGTTATTCCTAATTGACAGAGTGAAAATAAGGAAGTACAGAATACAAATATACCAAAACATGCATCCTGTTTACAATAAGCAAACTGCAAAAATGTGGCAAAGAAATTAACTTTATGTCCTGAATATTTAGCATTATGTTCCGGGCAAATCCAACACAACACATCACTGAGTACCACTCTTTATATTTTCAAGCATGGTGGTGGCTTCATCATGTTATGGGGATGCTTGTCATCGGCAAGGACTAGGGAGATAAAAAAAAAAATAATAAACAGAATAGAGCTAGGAACAGGCAAAATCCTAGAGGATTTGCTTTCCAACAGACATTGGGAGACAAATTCACCTTTCAGCAGGACTAAAACTTAAAACACAAGGACAAATATACAATGGAGTTGCTTACCATGACGACATTGAATGTTCCTCAGTGACAAGACTTGAAAAAGGTTGTGTAGCAATGATCAACAACCAACTTGACAGAGTGTGAAGAATTTTCAAAATAAAATATTGTACTGCAAATCTCTTCGAGTCATACCCAGAAAGACAGCTGTAATCGCTTCCAAAGGTGATTCTAGCAAGTATTCAGGGGTGTGAATACAGAAATGTGCATAAAATGTTTTCATTATGGGGTATTGTGCGTAGATGGGTGAGAAAACAAAAACATTGAATCCAATTCAGGCTGTAATTTCAACAAACGTGGAATAAATCAAGGAGAATGAATACTTTCTGAAGGCTCTGCATATTTTATATTTATTTAAATAGAAGTGTAAATCTGTCTGAGAAGAAGGGGGGGAGATGGGAGTTTGGGATAAACTTTGCCTGGGTGGGTAAGAGGGGGCAAGGAGGGGAGGTGGAGATACGTGCTCTTGCTGCTGGTGAATCTCTGATGCACCTCTACGCAGACGACACCATTCTGGATAATTATTTCGCCACTATGGCCTATTTATTGCCTTACCTCCCTTATCCTACCTCATTTGCACACACTGTATATAGATTGTCTTTTGTATTATTGACGGTACAATTATTTATTCCATGTGTAACTGTTGTTTTTGTTTCACTGCTTTGCTTTATCTTGGCCAGGCCCCAATTGTAAATGAGAACTTGTTCTCAACTGACCTACCTGGTTAAATAAAAGGTGAAATAACATACATTTAAAAAAGAACTTAATTATCATTTATAATTTAATAAATAAACATTTGATTTGCAAGCCTGTAGTTAAAGGAATAACAGTTCTGGAATGATTAGGATGTTGAATAACTTTTATTCCTATGTGTGTTATAATAACTAAGATTCAAGGGTGGTTATTGGTGAGAATGGCTTTAGTGTCCTTGCCTCTCTCTGTGTTAATTTCTATTGATTGAGAAAGCCATGAAGCATGTGGTTCAGTGTAACCACGATTAGTCAGAGAACTACAGTACTACAGTACACCCACAAACATCCTGAATGTTGAAAAAATGAAACGTTTCTCACCCTGCACTAAATATTTACTATGTTATCAAATTCTTATTTTGCAACTAAGGTTTAATGGTGGTTATTGGTGTGAATGGAGAGGGGCTATATCTGGGTGACTGGGAAAGCATCAGACACTTCTCTGAGGTGTAAATGAGGCCTCCAATCATCCCATTTCAGTCTCTCAGAGGACTCACTCAGCACAGCCACTATACTTTAATTAAATGTGTAAGGTAATACAAACTGGCAACAGTACTTAAGTGGCAGTCTTTCTCCAATGTATATATAATGACATAATCCACAGTTAGATGTTGTGGGTAAATACGCTGTTGAGTTGGAGTTTATTAAAAGTCCTAAAAAGTCAAGTACGAACACGTACTTTGTTTTGTGTGTTTTTTTGTTAAATGTCTCCTCAGTCCACATGCCCTCTATACAGTGCCTTAGAAAAGTATTCAGACCCCTTGAATCACATGCCCTCTATACAGTGCCTTAGAAAAGTATTCAGACCCCTTGAATCACATGCCCTCTATACAGTGCCTTAGAAAAGTATTCAGACCCCTTGAATTTTTCCACATTTTGTTACGTTCGTTTTTTTTACTCATCAATCTACACACAATACCCCGTAATGACAAAGCAAAAAACGTTTTTAAAAATGTTTTCTATTTTATATAAAGTGTGAAACTGAAGTTTTACATATACATAAGTATTCAGACCGTTTAATTTGTTGAACCACCTTTGGTAGTAATTACAGCCTCGAGTCTTCTTGGGTATGACGCTACAAGCTTCGCACACCTGTATATAGATATTTTCTACCATTCTAGATCCTCAAGCTCTGTCAGGTTGGATGGGTAGTGTCGCTGCACAGCTATATTCAGGTCTCGCCGGAGATGTTAGATCGGGTTCAAGTCCGGGTTCTGGCCGGGCCACTCAAGGACATTCAGACTAGTCTCGAAGCCACTACTGCGTTGTCTTGGCTGTGTGCTTAGGGTCGTTGTCCTGTTGGAAGTTAAACTTCACCCCAGTCTGAGGTCCTGAGCAGATTTTCATCAAGGAGCTCGCTGTACTTTACTCATCTTTCCCTTGATTCTGACTAGTCTCCCAGTCCCTGACACTGAAAAAAAATACCCATGGCATGATGCTGCCACTGCCATGCTTCACCGTAGGGATGGTGCCAGGTTTCCACTAGGCGTGACTCTTGGCATTCAGGCCAAAAAGTTCAATCTTGGTTTTGTCAGACCAGAGAATCTTGTTTCTCATGGTCTTTGAGTCTTTCGATGCCTTTTGGTAAACTCCAAGCAGGCTGTCTTTCCTATTACTGAGGAGTGGCTTCTGCCTGGCCACTCTAACATAACGGCCTGATTGGGCGATTGCTGCAGAGATGAATGTCCTTCTGGAAGGTTCTCCCATTTCCACAGAGGAACTCTGTAGCTCTATCAGAGTGACCATTGGTTCTTGGTCACCTCCCTAACCAAGGCCCTTCTTCCCAGATTGCTCAGTTTGGTCGGGTGGCCAGCTCTAGGAAGATTCTTGGTCGTTCGAGACTTCTTTCATCTAAGAATGATGGAGGCCACCTTGCTGTTGGGAACTTCAATGCTGCAGACATTTTTTGGTGCCCTTCCACAGATCTGTGCCTCGCCACAATCCTGTCTCTGGGGCTTTACGTACAATTCCTTAGAACTCATGCCTTAGTTTTTGCTCTGACATGGACTGTCACGCTACCCGCTATTCTGCTTGAGTCAGTCAATAATGAGGTGCGAGACACTTACATGTTCTCTAATACCTGCCTAGCTGCTATTATCTTATGTTACACAGAACGCTGTTACACATTCTATTGTTACACATTCTATTTTTACACAGAACGTTGTTACACATTCTATTGTTACACAGAACGTTGTTACACATTCTATTGTTACACAGAACGTTGTTACACATTCTATTGTTACACAGAACGTTGTTACACATTCTATTGTTACACATTCTATTGTTACACAGAACGTTGTTACACATTCTATTGTTACACAGAACGTTGTTACACATTCCATTGTTACACATTCCATTGTTACACAGTACATTGTTACACAGTACATTGTTACACAGTACATTGTTACACATTCTATTGTTACACAGAATGTTGTTACACATTCTATTGTTACACAGTACATTGTTACACAGAACATTTTACACATTCTATTGTTACACAGAACGTTGTTACACATTCTATTGTTACACAGAACGTTGTTACACATTCTATTGTTACACAGTACGTTGTTACACATTCTATTGTTAAACAGAACGTTGTTACACATTGTTACACAGAACGTTGTTACACATTCTATTGTTACACAGAACGTTGTTACACATTCCATTGTTACACATTCCATTGTTACACATTCCATTGTTACACAGAACGTTGTTACACATTACATTGTTACACAGAACATTGTTACACAGTACATTGATACACAGTACATTGTTACACATTCTATTGTTACACAGAACATTGTTACACAGAACATTGTTACACATTCTATTGTTACACAAAACGTTTTACACATTCTATTGTTACACAGAATGTTTTACACATTCTATTCTTACACAGAACGTTGTTACACAGAACGTTGTTACACATTCTATTGTTACACAGTACATTTTACACATTCTATTGTTACACAACGTTGTTACATATTCTATTGTTACACAGAATGTTGTTACACATTCTATTGTTACACAGAACGTTGTTACACATTCCATTGTTACACATTCCATTGTTACACATTCCATTGTTACACAGTACATTGTTACACAGTACATTGTTACACATTCTATTGTTACACAGAACGTTTTACACATTCTATTGTTACACAGAATGTTTTACACATTCTATTCTTACACAGAACGTTGTTACACAGAACGTTGTTACACAGAACATTGTTACACAGTACATTGTTACACAGAACGTTGTTACACATTCTATTGTTACACAGAACGTTGTTACACATTCTATTGTTACACAGAACGTTGTTACACATTCTATTGTTACACAGAACGTTGTTACACATTCTATTGTTACACAGAACGTTGTTACACATTCTATTGTTACACAGAACGTTGTTACACATTCTATTGTTACACAGAACGTTGTTACACATTCTATTGTTACACAGAACATTGTTACACAGTACATTGTTACACAGTACATTGATACACAGAACATTGTTACACATTCCGACAATCTGGAGTGTCAGGGAGTACTATTGTCTGGGTCTTTGTCTTGCTAAAGGTTGTCTCCACATTAGCAGATTAAGCAGTGTTGGCAGTCATCTCCACACCTGAGAGGATGTCTAAATGTTTCCTGTTTATGATAAAGCTAATTCTATTGGGTTTGACATTTCCATAACTTAGCAGACAGTCTTATCCAGTGCAACTTGCAGTGGTTAGTGCATGCATTTTGATACTGGTACACCGTGGGAATTGAACCCACAACCCTGGCATTGGAACTGCCGTGCTCTACAAACTGAGCTACACCTGTCGCCAAGCTTGCAAATGTTTAGACTCAATGTTTTTGGGCTCAAGTTCATCTGGTTGCCGGCAGGTACGTTTTTTTTTCTGTCACGCAATTTCTCTCATGTTGTTTACGTTGTGTTGAAGGTGTAAAGATTGTTTTGGCCAACACCACACAAGCTTCTTGGCAGTATTCCTATTGCCTAAACCCCTCCTGAGGTAATGACTGATTAGGATTTCAAAGTAACACCTTTCTATGAGACGTTTGAGTGAACCTCAAAGCAGCAATGGACCCACTGTTCCCCAGGCGCCTAAGACACATTTCAGCTGAATATATTCAGTTGGACAACTGCCTAGGTATCCCCCTTTCCCTTTCATTGCTTAGGCAACAGTTTCCTTCAGCAGGTTTTCCAATATTAGCTTGTCATTCCACTAATGACAGAGTTGGTCCGATTCAGCAAGTGGACTGGTCTCACCGTGTCTGCACTTTCACTGTCTCATTTCCATATTGCCCAAATGCCACTTACCCAATAGAACATTGAAATGCTTGAATTACAAACATAAACCAATAGGGTCTAGTATACATCACAATGTACTGTGTAACAATGGAATGTGTAACACTGTACTGTGTAACATTTACATTTACGTAATTTAGCAGACGCTCTTATCCAGAGCGACAATGCAGACCTAGCTGTTGGGTTGATGTTAGGTGCACCATACCCTAATCTGTCCAAACAGACCTCCCCCACCTTACCAGACCCGAGTTTCCCCTAATGTGAACCCCACCAGACCCCAGCCTCCCCTCTCCACACCGTCCAACCAGACCCCAACCACCCCCTCTCCACACCGTCCCACCAGACCCCAGCCTCCCCCTCTCCACACCGTCCACCAGACCCCAGCCTCCCCCTCCACACCATCCAAAGAGACCCCAGCCTCCCCTCTCCACAACGTCCAAAGAGACCCCAGCCTCACCTCTCCACACCGTACAAAGAGACCCCAACCTCCCCTCTCCACACCGTCCAAAGAGACCCCAGCCTCCCCTCTCCACACCGTCCAAAGAGACCCCAGCCTCCCCCTCTCCACACCGTCCAAAGAGACCCCAGCCTCCCCTCTCTACACCGTCCAACCAGACCCCAGCCTCTCCACACCGTCCCACCAGACCCCAGCCTCCACTGTCCAACCAGACAACCAGCCTCCACTGTCCAACCAGACCCCAGTCTCCACTGTCCCACCAGACCCCAGCCTCCCCACACCGTCCCACCAGACCCCAGCATCTACTGTCCCACCAGACCCCAGCATCTACTGTCCCACCAGACCCCAGCCTCCCCACACCGTCCCACCAGACCCCAGCATCTACTGTCCCACCAGACTCCAGCCTCCCATCTCCGCACTGTCCCACCAGACTCCAGCCTCCCATCTCCGCACTGTCCCACCAGACTCCAGCCTCCCATCTCCGCACTGTCCCACCAGACTCCAGCCTCCCATCTCCGCACTGTCCCACCAGACTCCAGCCTCCCATCTCCGCACTGTCCCACCAGACTCCAGCCTCCCCTCTCCACACTATCCCACAAGACCCCAGCCTCCCCTCTCCACACCGTCCCACCAGACCCCAGCCTTCCCCCGCCACACTGCACCACCAGACCCCAGCCTCCCCTCTCCGCACTGCCCCACCAGACCCCAGCCTCCCCTCTCCGCACTGCCCCACCAGACCCCAGCCTCCCATCTCCACACTATCCCACAAGACCCCAGCCTCCCCTCTCCACACCGTCCCACCAGACCCCAGCCTCCCCTCTCCACACCGTCCCACCAGACCCCAGCCTCCCCTCTCCCACACCGTCCCACCAGACCCCAGCCTCCCCTCTCCACACCGTCCCACCAGACCCCAGCCTTCCCCCGCCACACTGCCCCACCATGACTCACATCAACACCATCATGCCAGAAAACCTTGACCCACTCCAATTCGCACAACGCCCCAACATATCCACAGATGACGCAATCTCAATTTCACTCCACACTGCCCTTTCCCACCTGGACAAAAGGAACAGCTATGTGAGAATGCTGTTCAGTTTGGCATTCAACACCATACCCCCACCCTACCGTCCACCCACTATCCCACCAGATCCCACCTTGCCCTCCACTATCCATTTGATCAAGTCCCAATCCCTGAAAACCGCACTTAATAATATATGGCAAATATAAATCAAACTGGATGGTGATCAGAGATAGACGGGAAGGGTTGACTGTAGCTGAAGGATGGGACTAAAAACAAACAAAAGATAACTAATGTAAAATATACTGTGTCCCTAAAATGTATAGTATGTATAAGCTGGAAGTAGAAGTGTTGTTATTCTCTAGTTTACTTCAATTAGGGGAGGGATGGTAGGGTCAGGGGACAATAATAAAGGAAAATATGAAATACAAATATATGGGGGACTGGAAATGATACAGACAGCTACTTTGTTGGAAGCTACAATCTGCTAATCCATCTATTACAGTCATCTACCCCACCAAAATAACAAATACATTAAAAAAGCCTCAATCCCTCAGAGGCATAATAAATGTTGCTGCCAAGTTGTATAAATTGGGGATCAATGATAATTGATTTCCCAGTCTGATACATTTATTAAGGTGACAACCATTTAAGCATGTGCTTGCTTGTTCCATCCATCAGCCAGCTGCCTGGTCCCAGTCCCCGAGAGATAGATCCAGCCCACTGCTGACTAACCACACCACTTTGGTAGCAACTATCGGTCTTAGGAATTTAATTACAATGAAATAATTGCCGAGCACTGTCAAGGCAGATTCGACACGCATGGAGGCAGCAGTTAATTTTTCATTTTGGAGCAGACTGAAGAGGTCTCGGGCATAATCTGTTAACCACATGATGTGGATTATTGTGTGTTCAGACAGTCCCGAAATTGAATTTCCCATAAGAGCAGAATAAATTGGTTCTGGAGTGTCAGCTCCTGTCATAGAAGGTGGTGATATACAACTGCAGATGAACCCTGTCATTCGGAAGGGAAGGGAACCACGGGTGATTATTTCATCTCAGACTTGGTGGCCCCTTCATGTCTTTCTTAAAGTGATGGCACAGACATGGGCTTGTAATGTCTGGTCTGAGAACCAGGAATCATGAAGATAATGTTATTATTATCAGAACTCAGCATTTTTCTCAGATGTTTTGTGTGCCATAGGATGAACCATAGGATGAACCATAGGATGAACCAAAGGATGAACCAAAGGATGAACCATAGGATGAACCATAGGATGAACCAAAGGATGAACCATAGGATGAACCATAGGATGAACCATAGGATGAACCATAGGATGAACCATAGGATGAACCATAGGATGAACCATAGGATGAACTATAGGATGAACCATAGGATGAACCATAGGATGAACCAAAGGATGAACCATAGGATGAACCATAGGATGAACTATAGGATGAACCAAATGATGAACCATAGGATGAACCATAGGATGAACCAAAGGATGAACCAAAGGATGAACCATAGGATGAACCATAGGATGAACCAAAGGATGAACCATAGGATGAACCATAGGATGAACTATAGGATGAATCAAATGATGAACCATAGGATGAACCATAGGATGAACCAAAGGATGAACCAAAGGATGAACCATAGGATGAACTATAGGATGAACCATAGGATGAACCATAGGATGAACCATAGGATGAACTATAGGATGAACCATAGGATGAACCATAGGATGAACCATAGGATGAACCATAGGATGAACCATAGGATGAACCAAAGGATGAACCATAGGATGAACCATAGGATGAACTATAGGATGAACCATAGGATGAACCATAGGATGAACCATAGGATGAACCAAAGGATGAACCAAAGGATGAATCATAGGATGAACCATAGGATGAACCATAGGATGAACTATAGGATGAACCATAGGATGAACCGTAGGATGAACCATAGGATGAACCAAAGGATGAACCAAAGGATGAATCATATGCAACATGACAAATAAATTACATTTTCTGATGGGGTTAAATATATATTGCGCACTTGCAATCAAATACGGTGGCAGGGGTTTTCAAAAACCTGAGCATGTCAGAATGCTGAACATGTATACATCACTGTCTGGTTGAACATATAGACATTACTGTCTAGTTGAACATGCAGAACATATAGACATTATTGTCTAGTTGAACATGCAGAACATATAGACATTACTGTCTGGTTGACATGCAGAACATATAGACATTACTGTCTAGTTGAACATGCAGAACATATAGACATTACTGTCTGGTTGAACATATAGACATTACTGTCTGGTTGAACATATAGACATTACTGTCTGGTTGAACATATAGACATTACTGTCTGGTTGAACATATAGACATTACTGTCTGGTTGAACATGCAGAACATATAGACATTACTGTCTAGTTGAACATATAGACATTACTGTCTGGTTGAACATATAGACATTACTGTCTGGTTGAACATATAGACATTACTGTCTGGTTGAACATATAGACATTACTGTCTGGTTGAACATATAGACATTACTGTCTGGTTGAACATATAGACATTACTGTCTGGTTGAACATATAGACATTACTGTCTGGTTGAACATATAGACATTACTGTCTGGTTGAACATGTAGACATTACTGTCTGGTTGAACATATAGACATTACTGTCTGGTTGAACATGTAGACATTACTGTCTGGTTGAACATATAGACATTACTGTCTGGTTGAACATATAGACATTACTGTCTGGTTGAACATGTAGACATTACTGTCTGGTTGAACATGTAGACATTACTGTCTGGTTGAACATATAGACATTACTGTCTGGTTGAACATATAGACATTACTGTCTGGTTGAACATATAGACATTACTGTCTGGTTGAACATGTAGACATTACTGTCTGGTTGAACATATAGACATTACTGTCTGGTTGAACATATAGACATTACTGTCTGGTTGAACATATAGACATTACTGTCTGGTTGAACATGTAGACATTACTGTCTGGTTGAACATATAGACATTACTGTCTGGTTGAACATGTAGACATTACTGTCTGGTTGAACATATAGACATTACTGTCTGGTTGAACATATAGACATTACTGTCTGGTTGAACATATAGACATTACTGTCTGGTTGAACATGTAGACATTACTGTCTGGTTGAACATGTAGACATTACTGTCTGGTTGAACATATAGACATTACTGTCTGGTTGAACATATAGACATTACTGTCTGGTTGAACATATAGACATTACTGTCTGGTTGAACATGTAGACATTACTGTCTGGTTGAACATATAGACATTACTGTCTGGTTGAACATATAGACATTACTGTCTGGTTGAACATATAGACATTACTGTCTGGTTGAACATATAGACATTACTGTCTGGTTGAACATATAGACATTACTGTCTGGTTGACATGCAGAACATATAGACATTACTGTCTGGTTGAACATATAGACATTACTGTCTGGTTGAACATATAGACATTACTGTCTGGTTGAACATATAGACATTACTGTCTGGTTGAACATATAGACATTACTGTCTGGTTGACATGCAGAACATATAGACATTACTGTCTGGTTGAACATATAGACATTACTGTCTGGTTGAACATATAGACATTACTGTCTGGTTGAACATATAGACATTACTGTCTGGTTGAACATATAGACATTACTGTCTGGTTGAACATATAGACATTACTGTCTGGTTGAACATGCAGAACATATAGACATTACTGTCTAGTTGAACATATAGACATTACTGTCTGGTTGAACATATAGACATTACTGTCTGGTTGAACATATAGACATTACTTTCTGGTTGAACATATAGACATTACTGTCTGGTTGAACATATAGACATTACTGTCTGGTTGACATTACTGTCTGGTTGACATTACTGTCTGGTTGAACATGTAGACATTACTGTCTGGTTGAACATATAGACATTACTGTCTGGTTGAACATGTAGACATTACTGTCTGGTTGAACATGTAGACATTACTGTCTGGTTGAACATATAGACATTACTGTCTGGTTGAACATATAGACATTACTGTCTGGTTGAACATGCAGAACATATAGACATTACTGTCTAGTTGAACATATAGACATTACTGTCTGGTTGAACATATAGACATTACTGTCTGGTTGAACATATAGACATTACTGTCTGGTTGAACATATAGACATTACTGTCTGGTTGAACATATAGACATTACTGTCTGGTTGAACATATAGACATTACTGTCTGGTTGAACATATAGACATTACTGTCTGGTTGACATGCAGAACATATAGACATTACTGTCTGGTTGAACATATAGACATTACTGTCTGGTTGAACATATAGACATTACTGTCTGGTTGAACATATAGACATTACTGTCTGGTTGAACATATAGACATTACTGTCTGGTTGAACATATAGACATTACTGTCTGGTTGAACATATAGACATTACTGTCTGGTTGAACATGTAGACATTACTGTCTGGTTGAACATATATACATTACTGTCTGGTTGAACATATAGACATTACTGTCTGGTTGAACATATAGACATTACTGTCTGGTTGAACATATAGACATTACTGTCTGGTTGAACATGTAGACATTACTGTCTGGTTGAACATGTAGACATTACTGTCTGGTTGAACATATAGACATTACTGTCTGGTTGAACATATAGACATTACTGTCTGGTTGAACATATAGACATTACTGTCTGGTTGAACATATAGACATTACTGTCTGGTTGGACATATAGACATTACTGTCTGGTTGAACATATAGACATTACTGTCTGGTTGAACATATAGACATTACTGTCTGGTTGAACATATAGACATTACTGTCTGGTTGAACATATAGACATTACTGTCTGGTTGAACATGTAGACATTACTGTCTGGTTGAACATGTAGACATTACTGTCTGGTTGAAGATGTAGACATTACTGTCTGGTTGAACATGTAGACATTACTGTCTGGTTGAACATGTAGACATTACTGTCTGGTTGAACATGTAGACATTACTGTCTGGTTGAACATATAGACATTACTGTCTGGTTGAACATATAGACATTACTGTCTGGTTGAACATGTAGACATTACTGTCTGGTTGAACATATAGACATTACTGTCTGGTTGAACATATAGACATTACTGTCTGGTTGAACATGCAGAACATATAGAGGTTGGCGTTACATCAGAATAACCATCCTCCATTCAGTATCAGACAGGGACAATGTTCTCTGTAACTTCATTAAGGAAACCAGTGTTGACTAAGGGTATCGGTGTTGACTAAGGAAACCAGGGTTGACTAAGGAAACCAGGGTTGACTAAGGAAACCAGGGTTGACTAAGGAAACCAGGGTTGACTAAGGGTACCAGTGTTGACTAAGGGTACCAGTGTTGACTAAGGGTACCAGTGTTGACTAAGGGTACCAGTGTTGACTAAGGGTACCAGTGTTGACTAAGGGTACCAGTGTTGACTAAGGGTACCAGTGTTGACTAAGGGTACCAGTGTTGACTAAGGGTACCAGTGTTGACTAAGGAAACCAGTGTTGACTAAGGGTACCAGTGTTGACTAAGGGTATCGGTGTTGACTAAGGGTATCAGTGTTGACTAATGGTATCAGTGTTGACTAAGGGTACCAGTGTTGACTAAGGGTATCAGGGTTGACTAATGGTATCAGTGTTGATTAAGGGTATCAGTGTTGACTAAGGGTATCAGTGTTGACTAATGGTATCGGTGTTGACTAATGGTATCAGTGTTGACTAAGGGTACCAGTGTTGACTAAGGGTATCAGTGTTGACTAATGGTATCAGTGTTGACTAATGAAACCAGTGTTGACTAATGAAACCAGTGTTGACTAAGGGTACCAGTGTTGACTAAGGGTACCAGTGTTGACTAAGGGTATCAGTGTTGATTAAGGAAACCAGTGTTGACTAATGGTATCAGTGTTGACTAAGGGTATCAGTGTTGACTAAGGAAACCAGTGTTGACTAATGGTATCAGTGTTGATTAAGGAAACCAGTGTTGACTAATGGTATCAGTGTTGACTAATGGTACCAGTGTTGACTAAGGAAACCAGTGTTGACTAATGGTATCAGTGTTGACTAATGGTACCAGTGTTGACTAAGGAAACCAGTGTTGACTAATGGTATCAGTGTTGACTAATGGTACCAGTGTTGACTAAGGAAACCAGTGTTGACTAATGGTATCAGTGTTGACTAATGGTACCAGTGTTGACTAAGGGTATCAGTGTTGACTAATGGTATCAGTGTTGATTAAGGAAACCAGTGTTGACTAATGGTATCAGTGTTGACTAAGGAAACCAGTGTTGACTAATGAAACCAGTGTTGACTAATGAAACCAGTGTTGACTAAGGGTACCAGTGTTGACTAAGGGTACCAGTGTTGACTAAGGGTACCAGTGTTGACTAAGGGTACCAGTGTTGATTAAGGAAACCAGTGTTGACTAATGGTATCAGTGTTGACTAAGGGTATCAGTGTTGACTAAGGGTACCAGTGTTGACTAAGGGTACCAGTGTTGACTAAGGGTATCAGTGTTGACTAATGGTATCAGTGTTGATTAAGGAAACCAGTGTTGACTAATGGTATCAGTGTTGACTAATGGTACCAGTGTTGACTAAGGGTATCAGTGTTGATTAAGGAAACCAGTGTTGACTAAGGGTACCAGTGTTGACTAAGGGTATCAGTGTTGACTAAGGAAACCAGTGTTGACTAAGGGTATCAGTGTTGACTAATGAAACCAGTGTTGACTAAGGAAACCAGTGTTGACTAAGGGTATCAGTGTTGACTAAGGGTATCAGTGTTGACTAATGGTATCAGTGTTGACTAAGGGTATCAGTGTTGACTAAGGGTATCAGTGTTGACTAAGGGTATCAGTGTTGACTAAGGGTATCAGTGTTGACTAAGGGTATCAGTGTTGACTAAGGGTATCAGTGTTGACTAATGGTATCAGTGTTGACTAATGGTATCAGTGTTGACTAAGGGTACCAGTGTTGACTAAGGGTATCAGTGTTGACTAAGGGTATCAGTGTTGACTAAGGGTATCAGTGTTGACTAATGGTATCAGTGTTGACTAATGGTATCAGTGTTGACTAAGGGTATCAGTGTTGACTAATGGTATCAGTGTTGACTAATGAAACCAGTGTTGACTAAGGGTACCAGTGTTGACTAATGAAACCAGTGTTGACTAAGGGTATCAGTGTTGACTAATGAAACCAGTGTTGACTAAGGAAACCAGTGTTGACTAAGGGTACCAGTGTTGACTAATGGTATCAGTGTTGACTAAGGGTATCAGTGTTGACTAAGGGTATCAGTGTTGACTAATGAAACCAGTGTTGACTAAGGGTATCAGTGTTGACTAAGGGTACCAGTGTTGACTAAGGGTATCAGTGTTGACTAAGGGTATCAGTGTTGACTAAGGGTATCAGTGTTGACTAATGAAACCAGTGTTGACTAATGGTATCAGTGTTGACTAAGGGTATCAGTGTTGACTAAGGGTATCAGTGTTGACTAAGGAAACCAGTGTTGACTAAGGAAACCAGTGTTGACTAATGGTATCAGTGTTGACTAATGAAACCAG
Organism: Oncorhynchus nerka; assembly: GCF_034236695.1. NCBI lineage: Eukaryota > Metazoa > Chordata > Actinopteri > Salmoniformes > Salmonidae > Oncorhynchus > Oncorhynchus nerka. The sequence goes on from NC_088406.1 coordinate 613,885, forward strand.
TGTTGACTAAGGGTATCAGTGTTGACTAAGGGTATCAGTGTTGACTAAGGGTATCAGTGTTGACTAAGGGTATCAGTGTTGACTAAGGGTATCAGTGTTGACTAAGGGTATCAGTGATGACTAAGGGTATCAGTGTTGATTAAGGGTATCAGTGTTGACTAATGAAACCAGTGTTGACTAATGGTATCAGTGTTGACTAAGGGTATCAGTGTTGACTAAGGGTATCAGTGTTGACTAATGGTATCAGTGTTGACTAAGGGTATCAGTGTTGACTAAGGGTATCAGTGTTGACTAATGGTATCAGTGTTGACTAATGAAACCAGTGTTGACTAATGAAACCAGTGTTGACTAAGGAAACCAGTGTTGACTAATGAAACCAGTGTTGACTAAGGGTATCAGTGTTGACTAATGAAACCAGTGTTGACTAAGGGTATCAGTGTTGACTAATGAAACCAGTGTTGACTAAGGAAACCAGTGTTGACTAATGAAACCAGTGTTGACTAAGGGTATCAGTGTTGACTAATGAAACCAGTGTTGACTAAGGGTATCAGTGTTGACTAATGAAACCAGTGTTGACTAATGGTATCAGTGTTGACTAATGGTATCAGTGTTGACTAAGGGTACCAGTGTTGACTAATGAAACCAGTGTTGACTAATGAAACCAGTGTTGACTAAGGGTATCAGTGTTGACTAATGAAACCAGTGTTGACTAAGGAAACCAGTGTTGACTAATGAAACCAGTGTTGACTAAGGGTATCAGTGTTGACTAATGAAACCAGTGTTGACTAAGGGTATCAGTGTTGACTAATGAAACCAGTGTTGACTAAGGGTATCAGTGTTGACTAATGGTATCAGTGTTGACTAAGGGTATCAGTGTTGACTAAGGGTATCAGTGTTGACTAAGGGTATCAGTGTTGACTAATGGTACCAGTGTTGACTAAGGGTATCAGTGTTGACTAAGGGTATCAGTGTTGATTAAGGGTACCAGTGTTGACTAATGAAACCAGTGTTGACTAAGGGTACCAGTGTTGACTAAGGAAACCAGTGTTGACTAAGGGTATCAGTGTTGACTAAGGGTACCAGTGTTGACTAAGGGTATCAGTGTTGACTAATGGTATCAGTGTTGACTAAGGGTATCAGTGTTGACTAAGGGTATCAGTGTTGACTAAGGGTATCAGTGTTGACTAAGGGTATCAGTGTTGACTAATGAAACCAGTGTTGACTAAGGGTACCAGTGTTGACTAAGGGTACCAGTGTTGACTAATGAAACCAGTGTTGACTAAGGGTATCAGTGTTGACTAAGGGTACCAGTGTTGACTAAGGGTACCAGTGTTGACTAATGAAACCAGTGTTGACTAATGGTACCAGTGTTGACTAATGAAACCAGTGTTGACTAATGAAACCAGTGTTGACTAAGGGTACCAGTGTTGACTAATGAAACCAGTGTTGACTAATGGTATCAGTGTTGACTAATGAAACCAGTGTTGACTAAGGGTATCAGTGTTGACTAATGAAACCAGTGTTGACTAAGGAAACCAGTGTTGACTAAGGGTATCAGTGTTGACTAAGGAAATCAGGGTTGACTAAGGAAATCAGGGTTGACTAAGGGTACCAGTGTTGACTAAGGAAACCAGTGTTGACTAATGAAACCAGTGTTGACTAAGGGTATCAGTGTTGACTAAGGAAATCAGGGTTGACTAAGGAAATCAGGGTTGACTTGCCATGCACATAGAAATCCCTACGCAAAGAAAATTCAAAGATTGTGTTTGACGGCTCACATATTTGTTGTCACAACATGAATTTTAACTGAATGCCACACCATTAATTGACTACAGCTCAGTGTTCAACACCATAGTGGAAAACTCATCACTAAGCTAAGGATTAGACATTTACATTACATTACATTTAAGTCATTTAGCAGACGCTCTTATCCAGAGCGACTTACAAATTGGTGCTTTCACCTTATGACATCCAGTGGAACAGCCACTTTACCATAGTGCATCTAAGTCTTTTAAGGGGGGGGGGGGGGTGAGAAGGATTACTTTATCCTATCCTAGGTATTCCTTAAAGAGGTGGGGTTTCAGGTGTCTCCGGAAGGTGGTGATTGACTCCGCTGTCCTGGCGTCGTGAGGGAGTTTGTTCCACCATTGGGGGGCCAGAGCAGCGAACAGTTTTGACTGGGCTGAGCGGGAACTGTACTTCCTCAGTGGTAGGGAGGCGAGCAGGCCAGAGGTGGATGAACGCAGTGCCCTTGTTTGGGTGTAGGGCCTGATCAGAGCCTGGAGGTACTGAGGTGCCGTTCCCCTCACAGCTCCGTAGGCAAGCACCATGTTCTTGTAGCGGATGCGAGCTTCAACTGGAAGCCAGTGGAGAGAGCGGAGGAGCGGGGTGACGTGAGAGAACTTGGGAAGGTTGAACACCAGACGGGCTGCGGCGTTCTGGATGAGTTGTAGGGGTTTAATGGCACAGGCAGGGAGCCCAGCCAACAGGGAGTTGCAGTAATCCAGACGGGAGATGACAAGTGCCTGGATTAGGACCTGCGCCGCTTCCTGTGTGAGGCAGGGTCGTACTCTGCGGATGTTGTAGAGCATGAACCTACAGGAACGGGCCACCGCCTTGATGTTAGTTGAGAACGACAGGGTGTTGTCCAGGATCACGCCAAGGTTCTTAGCGCTCTGGGAGGAGGACACGATGGAGTTGTCAACCGTGATGGCGAGATCATGGAACGGGCAGTCCTTCCCCGGGAGGAAGAGCAGCTCCGTCTTACCAAGGTTCAGCTTGAGGTGGTGATCCGTCATCCACACTGATATGTCTGCCAGACATGCAGAGATGCGATTCGCCACCTGGTCATCAGAGGGGGGAAAGGAGAAGATTAATTGTGTGTCGTCTGCATAGCAATGATAGGAGAGACCATGTGAGGTTATGACAGAGCCAAGTTCACAGTATCGAAGGCAGCCGATAGGTCTAGAAGGATGAGAGCAGAGGAGAGAGAGTTAGCTTTAGCAGTGCGGAGTGCCTCCGTGATACAGAGAAGAGCAGTCTCAGTTGAATGACTAGTCTTGAAACCTGACTGATTTGGATCAAGAAGGTCATTCTGAGAGAGATAGCGTGAGAGCTGGCCAAGGACGGCACGTTCAAGAGTTTTGGAGAGAAAAGAAAGAAGGGATACTGGTCTGTAGTTGTTGACATCGGAGGGATCGAGTGTAGGTTTTTTCAGAAGGGGTGCAACTCTCACTCTCTTGAAGACGGGAGGGACGTAGCCAGCGGTCAGGGATGAGTTGATGAGCGAGGTGAGGTAAGGGAGAAGGTCACCGGAAATGGTCTGGAGAAGAGAGGAGGGGATAGGGTCAAGCGGGCAGGTTGTTGGGCGGCCGGCCGTCACAAGACGAGAGATGTCATCTGAGAGAGAGGGGAGAAAGAGGTCAGAGCACAGGGTAGGGCAGTGTGAGCAGAACCAGCGGTGTCGTTTGACTTAGCAAACGAGGATCGGATGTCGTCGACCTTCTTTTCAAAATGGTTGACGAAGTCATCTGCAGAGAGGGAGGAGGGGGAGGGGGAGGAGGATTCAGGAGGGAGAAGAAGGTGGCAAAGAGCTTCCTAGGGTTAGAGGCAGATGCTTGGAATTTAGAGTGGTAGAAAGTGGCTTTAGCAGCAGAGACAGAGGAGGAAAATGTAGAGAGGAGGGAGTGAAAGGATGCCAGGTCCGCAGGGAGGCGAGTTTTCCTCCATTTCCGCTCGGCTGCCCGGAGCCCTGTTCTGTGAGCTCGCAATGAGTCGTCCCGAGCCACGGAGCGGGAGGGGAGGACCGAGCCGGCCTGGAGGATAGGGGACATAGAGAGTCAAAGGATGCAGAAAGGGAGGAGAGGAGGGCTGAGGAGGCAGAATCAGGAGATAGGTTGGAGAAGGTTTGAGCAGAGGGAAGAGATGATAGGATGGAAGAGGAGAGAGTAGCGGGGGAGAGAGAGTGAAGGTTGGGACGGCGCGATACCATCCGAGTAGGGGCAGTGTGGGAAGTGTTGGATGAGAGCGAGAGGGAAAAGGATACAAGGTAGTGGTCGGAGACTTGGAGGGAGTTGCAATGAGGTTAGTGGAAGAACAGCATCTAGTAAAGATGAGGTCGAGCGTATTGCCTGCCTTGTGAGTAGGGGGGAAGGTGAGAGGGTGAGGTCAAAAGAGGAGAGGAGTGGAAAGAAGGAGGCAGAGAGGAATGAGTCAAAGGTAGACGTGGGGAGGTTAAAGTCGCCCAGAACTGTGAGAGGTGAGCCGTCCTCAGGAAAGGAGCTTATCAAGGCATCAAGCTCATTGATGAACTCTCCGAGGAACCTGGAGGGCGATAAATGATAAGGATGTTAAGCTTGAAAGGGCTGGTAACTGTGACAGCATGGAATTCAAAGGAGGCGATAGACAGATGGGTAAGGGGAGAAAGAGAGAATGACCACTTGGGAGAGATGAGGATCCCGGTGCCACCACCCCGCTGACCAGAAGCTCTCGGGGTGTGCGAGAACACGTGGGCGGACGAAGAGAGAGCAGTAGGAGTAGCGGTGTTGTCTGTGGTGATCCATGTTTCCGTCAGTGCCAAGAAGTCGAGGGACTGGAGGGAGGCATAGGCTGAGATGAACTCTGCCTTGTTGGCCGCAGATCAGCAGTTCCAGAGGCTACCGGAGACCTGGAACTCCACGTGGGTCGTGCGCGCTGGGACCACCAGATTAGGGTGGCCGCGGCCACGCGGTGTGGAGCGTTTGTATGGTCTGTGCAGAGAGGAGAGAACAGGGATAGACAGACACATAGTTGACAGGCTAGAGAAGAGGCTACGCTAATGCAAAGGAGATTGGAATGACAAGTGGACTACATTAGCTCAGGGGTGCGTGCTTAGTCCCCTCCACATACTCCCTGTTCACCCACGACTGTAATCGGGACATCATCTACAATATTGATCACAACAACAAAAAACTGAACACATTAACTTGCTGATTCAGTAAATCAAATCAAATCAAATGTATTTATATAGCCCTTCGTACATCAGCTGATATCTCAAAGTGCTGTACAGAAACCCAGCCTAAAACCCCAAACAGCAAGCAATGCAGGTGTAGAAGCACGGTGGCTAGGAAAAATTCCATAGAAAGGCCAAAACCTAGGAAGAAACCTAGAGAGGAACCAGGCTATGTGGGGTGGCCAGTCCTCTTCTGGCTGTGCCGGGTGGAGATTATAACAGAACATGGCCAAGATGTTCAAATGTTCATAAATGACCAGCATGGTCGAATAATAGTAAGGCAGAACAGTTGAAACTGGAGCAGCAGCATGGCCAGGTGGACTGGGGACAGCAAGGAGTCATCATGTCGGGTTGTCCTGGGGCATGGTCCTAGGGCTCAGGTCCTCCGAGAGAGAGAAAGAAAGAGAGAAGGAGAGAATTAGAGAACGCACACTTAGATTCACACAGGACACCGAATAGGACAGGAGAAGTACTCCAGATATAACGAACTGACCCTAGCCCCCCTGACACATAAACTACTGCAGCATAAATACTGGAGGCTGAGACAGGAGGGGTCAGGAGACACTGTGGCCCCATCCGAGGACACCCCCGGACAGGGCCAAACAGGAAGGATATAACCCCACCCACTTTGCCAAAAGCACAGCCCCCAGACCACTAGAGGGATATCTTCAACCACCAACTTACCATCCTGAGACAAGGCTGAGTATAGCCCACAAAGATCTCCGCCACGGCACAACCCAAGGGGGGGGCGCCAACCCAGACAGGATGACCACAACAGTGAATCAACCTACTCAGGTGACGCACCCCTTCCAGGGACGGCATGAGAGAGCCCCAGTAAGCCAGTGACTCAGCCCCTGTAAAAGGGTTAGAGGCAGAGAATCCCAGTGGAAAGAGGGGAACCGGCCAGGCAGAGACAGCAAGGGCGGTTCGTTGCTCCAGAGCCTTTCCGTTCACCTTCCCACTCTTGGGCCAGACTACACTCAATCATATGACCCACTGAAGAGATGAGTCTTCAGTAAAGACTTAAAGGTTGAGACCGAGTTTGCGTCTCTGACATCTCAGACCGTTCCATAAAAATGAAGCTCTATAGGAGAAAGCCCTGCCTCCAGCTGTTTGCTTAGAAATTCTAGGGACTATTAGGAGGCCTGCGTCTTGTGACCGTAGCGTACGTGTAGGTATGTAAGGCAGGACCAAATCAGAGAGATAGGTAGGAGCAAGCCCATGTAATGCTTTGTAGGTTAGCAGTAAAAGTTTTCAGTACATTTATCTGCCATCCCTCTTAAATACGCTGTACCTTCTAATTACAATGTTGTCAGACTCTCTAGAATACATTGAGGGAAGTGGTTCAGAATATTAGAGATCAATTCATTAAAGCCATCTACATATATACATGTTTGTCTCTGTTTCAGCACCAAATGGTAGATGTAAAGATACTCAGGTCTTGTAGATTACTTATATTTCTGGATCGTAAAAAAATAATTGAGAGACTTTACACACGAAAGAAAGAAAACAGTGGCTTGATTCATTCAGAACATTTTTACATTCAGTTCTTGAACTCATGGTAATGGTAGAAGAGTAGCATACATAGAATTATAATATGGAGAATAGTGTACAACAGCAGGCTAGCTATACCATCCTCTATTGGCTGCACTAACCACTTGCTTCCCGACTCCCAGTGTCCACATTACAGTCAGATTCAATCTGTTATGGACTGTTCTCTGCGACATAACCATTTTTTTTGCCTTCATGTCATTTAAAAAATATATATTATCAACTGTTACTAATGATCCTCAGCAACAACCACACGGCCGTGACTGCGTTTACAGAGGAAGCTAATGAAGGTAAACGAAATGGACCCAAATTCATGCAGTCAAATGACCTAGTGGTCTCATGGGTGGAATGTTTTTCATATTTTTCACAATTTCATAATGAATTAACTTTTTTTGTTTTAAATGCTGAAAATCTGTTGTTTCTATGTCAAACAGTTTTGTTATATTTTCAGTCTTCTGTGATGTATTTAAAGTGTAATATTTGGACGTAAACTCCAAATGGAATACATTTCAACTCTGTATCTGACATGGTACAGGTGTCTTCTTTCTTTAAAGCCCATAACCATTTGTGTGAGGTGTATACTATTGTTTCAAAATTAGATTTGTTTAAGACTACCAAGAAACACTCTGACCCTGATTTAGTCCACTGGAATAAAAGGTTCAATGTAATGATAATGTAGATCGTAACAAATGAACGGTACTAGCAGTACATTTGCATTTGAACATGAGCATATTATAAGGCAAGCCAAATTAAACTAGTTCAGACAGGACAAACCGTTCGGCAAGGGAGAGGAACGGTTCAAAAAACAACTGTCACTTAAAGGGAATGTTTCTGGTTATGGGGGAGGGGAGAGCGCTTAAGGGAGGGAAAGAAGGAAGGAGACGTTGATGCTTAGAGCTGTGTGGAGGGACAGACCAAGGGACGAAAGTCTCACTTTAAAGGGAATGTTTCCGGTTATGGGGGAGGGGAGAGCTTAAGGGAGGGAAAGAATTACCACTGATGAATTGGTTTACAATTTCCATCATAGTCATAAAAACCAAAACATTGCTCTTTTAGGGGTTATTGACTCCTGTTAGAAATGTAAAAACCAGCAACCAGACGGTCATTACTGACAGTGACTCATATTTAACATGATAGAAATAGGTAATAGAGAAATTCAGGGTAGCCTATCATTATGACATCCCAGAGTGCCCATACCTGAAAGATAAAAAGATGACTCATAATGGCACAGCATTTAATCACCTTTTCGGCTTCAGTTTGCTGCCATACGACTGGTTTCACATTTGTCTGATTTATAAAGGTAACAATTCAAAACAGATGACTAGTTTACCGAGCTCTTATCAAGTTGTAAATTAGTGCATTGAGAGGTGTTTCAATCTGAAAAAAATAAGTAGATGCTGTTTCCAATTGGAACCAGTTCCCTCACAAGGTCTGGGGAGGCAGGTAGCTTAGTGGTTAGACCAGTAACTGAAAGGTTGCTGTATGGGAATTATTAGGCACATTGAGGTAGGTACTGACAGAGGTCTGGGGAGGCAGGTAGCTTAGTGGTTAGACCAGTAACCGAAAGGTTGCTGTATCGGATCCCTGAGCTGACAAGGTAAAAATCAGTTGTTCTGCCCCTGAACAAGGCAGTTAACCTACTGTTCCTAGACCAGTTAACCTACTGTTCCTAGACCAGTTAACCTACTGTTCCTAGGCTAGTTAACCCACTGTTCCTAGACCAGTTAACCCACTGTTCCTAGGCTAGTTAACCCACTGTTCCTAGACCAGTTAACCTACTGTTCCTAGGCTAGTTAACCCACTGTTCCTAGACCAGTTAACCCACTGTTCCTAGACCAGTTAACCCACTGTTCCTAGACCAGTTAACCTACTGTTCCTAGGCTAGTTAACCCACTGTTCCTAGGCTAGTTAACCCACTGTTCCTAGGCTAGTTAACCCACTGTTCCTAGACCAGTTAACCTACTGTTCCTAGGCTAGTTAACCCACTGTTCCTAGACCAGTTAACCTACTGTTCCTAGGCTAGTTAACCCACTGTTCATAGACCAGTTAACCCACTGTTCCTAGACCAGTTAACCCACTGTTCCTAGACCAGTTAACCTACTGTTCCTAGGCTAGTTAACCCACTGTTCCAAGGCTAGTTAACCCACTGTTCCTAGGCTAGTTAACCCACTGTTCCTAGACCAGTTAACCCACTGTTCCTAGACCAGTTAACCTACTGTTCCTAGGCTAGTTAACCCACTGTTCCTAGACCAGTTAACCCACTGTTCCTAGACCAGTTAACCCACTGTTCCTAGGCTAGTTAACCTACTGTTCCTAGGCTAGTTAACCCACTGTTCCTAGGCTAGTTAACCCACTGTTCCTAGGCTAGTTAACCCACTGTTCCTAGGCTAGTTAACCCACTGTTCCTAGGCTAGTTAACCCACTGTTCCTAGGCTAGTTAACCCACTGTTCCTAGGCTAGTTAACCCACTGTTCCTAGGCTAGTTAACCCACTGTTCCTAGGCTAGTTAACCTACTGTTCCTAGGCTAGTTAACCCACTGTTCCTAGACCAGTTAACCTACTTGTGACATAGAAGTCAGTCACTGGCCGCGGGCAGCATTTGGTACTTTAACGCACGCATTCATCACACCTCCCTGCTCCGTTATAAGGTAAGGTAGCAATGTGGGTCGACACACAACTTCTCTGTCTTAGTACATACATTTCACACTTGTCATTGTTCATTTGTAATATAAGCAATATGTATAATACATATCTATGTTGTGGATGAGTGCGTGCGTGAGTGCGTGCGTGCGTTCTGTTCCTCTCTCTCTCTCTCCATCTCTGTAGCTTCCAGGTATGTTGGATAAGGACCTGAGCTAAGGGAATCAGGCTGACTTTGTAGTGCCTGTCCCAAATGGCTCATTAATGTAAATGGCCATATCGAAAGACACTGTCACTAGTGATGTAATTTTGTAAATGTTGTGGTGATATTGTTTAATAGACATGTTGCAATGTATATACTTTAGTATGTTTAGTTAAATGGAAAATGTAGGTTTGACGAGGTAATTGCTTTATTAATGAGTGTTAATTGTTCTGAGTGGAGGGGCTAGCCCTATAAAAGGAGCCTCTCTTTCAGTTCATGGAGAAGCCATTTTTGATTGAGCTGTGAATGGGGCAGCATTGTGTTTAGCTGTCCCATAAGGTATATGTTAGATGGCAGTACTGTGAATGGCCTACTCTACATGATAGAGGTTAGGTTCTCCAGTACATCCTTCTGGCCTACTCTACATGATAGAGGTTAGGTTTTCCAGTAGAGCCTTCTGGCCTACTCTACGTGATAGAGGTTAGGTTTTCCAGTAGAGCCTTCTGGCCTACTCTACGTGATAGAGGTTAGGTTTTCCAGTAGAGCCTTACATTTACATTTACATTTAAGTCATTTAGCAGACGCTCTTATCCAGAGCGACTTACAAATTGGTGCTTTCACCTTATGACATCCAGTGGAACAGCCACTTTACAATAGTGCATCTAGGTCTTTTAAGGGGGGGGGGGGGGGGGAGAAGGATTACTTTATCCTATCCTAGGTATTCCTTAAAGAGGTGGGGTTTCAGGTGTCTCCGGAAGGTGGTGATTGACTCCGCTGTCCTGGCGTCGTGAGGGAGTCTGGCCTTCTGGCCTACTCTACGTGATAGAGGTTAGGTTTTCCAGTAGAGCCTTCTGGCCTACTCTACGTGACACCACTGTTCCCCTGTTGGCTGTCATTGTAAATAAGAATTTGTTCTTTGGTGACAAAACGGATGGCACTGTGATAGACTGCATCCAGTTTGCTGAGTAGAGTATTGGAAGCAATTTTGTAAATGACATCGTCGAAGTCGAGGAAATAATGTCTGCACTTGGCTCGTCACCATGGTGAAATAATGTCTGCTCATGGCTCATCACCATGGTGAAATAATGTCTGCACTTGGCTCGTCACCATGGAGAAATAATGTCTGCTCATGGCTCATCACCATGGAGAAATAATGCTGAGGTAATATCTGCTCATGGCTCATCACCATGGTGACATAATGTCTGCTCATGGCTCATCACCATGGTGAAATAATGTCTGCTCATGGCTCATCACCATGGTGAAATAATGTTGTGATAATGTCTGCTCATGGCTCATCACCATGGTGAAATAATGTTGTGATAATGTCTGCTCATGGCTCATCACCATGGAGAAATAATGCTGAGGTAATATCTGCTCATGGCTCGTCACCATGGTGAAATAATGTCTGCTCATGGCTCATCACCATGGTGAAATAATGCTGAGGTAATATCTGCTCATGGCTCATCACCATGGTGAAATAATGTCTGCTCATGGCTCGTCACCATGGTGAAATAATGTCTGCTCATGGCTCGTCACCATGGTGAAATAATGTCTGCTCATGGCTCGTCACCATGGTGAAATAATATCTGCTCATGGCTCGTCACCATGGAGAAATAATGTCTGCTCATGGCTCATCACCATGGTGAAATAATGCTGAGGTAATATCTGCTCATGGCTCGTCACCATGGTGACATAATGTCTGCTCATGGCTCGTCACCATGGTGAAATAATGTCTGCTCATGGCTCGTCACCATGGTGAAATAATGTCTGCTCATGGCTCGTCACCATGGTGAAATAATGTCTGCTCATGGCTCGTCACCATGGTGAAATAATGTCTGCTCATGGCTCGTCATCATGGTGAAGTAATGTCTGCTTATGGCTCGTCGCCATGGTGAAATAATGTCTGCTTATGGCTCATCACCATGGTGAAATAATGCTGAGGTAATATCTGCTCATGGCTCGTCGCCATGGTGAAGTAATGTCTGCTTATGGCTCGTCGCCATGGTGAAATAATGTCTGCTTATGGCTCATCACCATGGTGAAATAATGCTGAGGTAATATCTGCTCATGGCTCGTCGCCATGGTGAAGTAATGTCTGCTTATGGCTCGTCACCATGGTGAAATAATGTCTGCTAATGGCTCGTCACCATGGTGAAATAATGTCTGCTCATGGCTCGTCACCATGGTGAAGTAATGTCTGCTCATGGCTCGTCACCATGGTGAAGTAATGTCTGCTCATGGCTCGTAACCATGGTGAAACAATGTCTGCTTATGGCTCGTCACCATGGTGAAATAATGCTGTGATGATGTCTGCTCGTGGCTCGTAACCATGGTGAAATAATGCTGTGACAATGTCTGCTTATGGCTCGTAACCATGGTGAAATAATGCTGTTATAATGTCTGCTTATGGCTCGTCACCATGGTGATATAATGCTGTGATAATGTCTGCTTATGGCTCGTCACCATGGTGATATAATGCTGTGTCACCATGGTGATATAATGCTGTGATAATGTCTGCTTATGGCTCGTCACCATGGTGATATAATGCTGTGATAATGTCTGCTTATGGCTCGTCACCATGGTGATATAATGCTGTGATAATGTCTGCTTATGGCTCGTCACCATGGTGATATAATGCTGTGATAATGTCTGCTTATGGCTCGTCACCATGGTGATATAATGCTGTGATAATGTCTGCTTATGGCTCGTCACCATGGTGATATAATGCTGTGATAATATCTGCTAATGTATCTCAATGGGGATGCTTTTGGATCTGGCTTAGAAACGACTCCATCTCACACATTTTAAACCTTTGAAAATTGAATTCCTTCAGATCATTAATTCAACTCCTGAGCAGAGGATTGCTATATGGGGGCTCCAGAGTGGATCACTGCATCTCAGGGTCTATCAGGGGTCACTGCATCTCAGTGCTATGGGGGGGGGGCTCCAGAGTGGAGCATCTAAGACATTGCATCTCAGTACTATGTGGGGCTCCAGAGTGGATCAGGGGTCTAAGACACTGCATCTCAGTGCTATATGGGGGGAGGGGGCTCCAGAGTGGATCAGGGTCTAAGTCACTGCATCTCAGTACTATGTGGGGGCTCCAGAGTGGAGCAGGGGTCTAAGACATTGCATCTCAGTACTGCATCTCAGTACTATGGGGGCTCCAGAGTGGATCAGGGGTCTAAGACACTGCATCTCAGTATTATATGGGGGCTCCAGAGTGGAGCAGGGGTCTAAGACACTGCATCTCAGTGCTATATGGGTGGGGGCTCCAGAGTGGAGCAGGGGTATAAGACACTGCATCTCAGTGCTATATGGGGGGGGCTCCAGAGTGGAGCAGGGGTCTAAGACACTGCATCTCAGTGCTATATGGGGGGGCTCCAGAGTGGACCAGGGGTCTAAGACACTGCATCTCAGTGCTATATGGGTGGGGGCTCCAGCGTGGAGCAGGGGTCTAACACACTGCATCTCAGTACTATGTGGGGGGCTCCAGAGTGGAGCAGGGGTCTAAGACACTGCATATATGGGGGGCTCCAGAGTGGAGCAGGGGTCTAAGACATTGCATCTCAGTACTATGTGGGGGGCTCCAGAGTGGAGCAGGGGTCTAAGACACTGCGTCTCAGTACTAGAGGCGTCACTGCAGACACTGCTTCGGGTCCAGGCTGCATCACAAACGACCGTGATCGGGAGTCCCATAGGGAGGCGTACGATTGGCCCAGAATCGTCTGGGTTTGGCCGGGGAAGGCCATCATTGTAAATAAGGAATTGTTCTTAACTTATCTAGTTAAATAAACTCTCATACAACTTCTAGTATATACTAACAGACCAACCAGACCTTTGGTTGATCGACTATGGTGTCGATATCACATGTGGAATGGGATAGGATGGCCTCCTGCTGCTGCCTTGGTGGGATAGGATGGCCTCCTGCTGCTGCCTTGGTGGGATAGGATGGCCTCCTGCTGCTGCCTTGGTGGGATAGGATGGCCTCCTGCTGCTGCCTTGGTGGGATAGGATGGCCTCCTGCTGCTGCCTTGGTGGGATAGGATGGCCTCCTGCTGCTGCCTTGGTGGGATAGGATGGCCTCCTGCTGCTGCCTTGGTGGGATAGGATGGCCTCCTGCTGCTGCCTTGGTGGTCAGATGGGATAGGATGGCCTCCTGCTGCTGTCTTGGTGGTCAGATGGGATAGGATGGCCTCCTGCTGATGCCTTGGTGGTCAGATGGGATAGGATGGCCTCCTGCTGCTGCCTTGGTGGTAAGATGGGATAGGATGGCCTCCTGCTGCTGCCTTGGTGGTAAGATGGGATAGGATGGCCTCCTGCTGCTGCCTTGGTGGTAAGATGGGATAGGATGGCCTCCTGCTGCTGCCTTGGTGGTCAGATGGGATAGGATGGCCTCCTGCTGCTGCCTTAGTGGTAAGATGGGATAGGACGGCCTCCTGCTGCTGCCTTGATGGTCAGATGGGATAGGATGGCCTCCTGCTGCTGCCTTGGTGGTCAGATGGGATAGGATGGCCTCCTGCCGCTGCCTTGATGGTCAGATGGGATAGGATGGCCTCCTGCTGCTGCCTTGGTGGGATAGGATGGCCTCCTGCTGCTGCCTTGGTGGGATAGGATGGCCTCCTGCTGCTGCCTTGGTGGGATAGGATGGCCTCCTGCTGCTGCCTTAGTGGTCAGATGGGATAGGATGGCCTCCTGCTGCTGCCTTGGTGGTCAGATGGGATAGGATGGCCTCCTGCTGCTGCCTTGGTGGTCAGATGGGATAGGATGGCCTCCTGCTGCTGTCTTGGTGGTCAGATGGGATAGGATGGCCTCCTGCTGCTGCCTTGGTGGTCAGATGGGATAGGATGGCCTCCTGCTGCAGCCTTGGTGGTAAGATGGGATAGGATGGCCTCCTGCTGCTGTCTTGGTGGTCAGATGGGATAGGATGGCCTCCTGCTGCTGCTTTAGTGGTAAGATGGGATAGGATGGCCTCCTGCTGCTGCCTTGATGGTCAGATGGGATAGGATGGCCTCCTGCTGCTGCCTTGGTGGTCAGATGGGATAGGATTGCCTCCTGCTGCTGTCTTGGTGGTCAGATGGGATAGGATGGCCTCCTGCTGCTGCCTTGGTGGTCAGATGGGATAGGATGGCCTCCTGCTGCTGCCTTGGTGGTCAGATGAGATAGGATGGCCTCCTGCTGCTGCCTTGGTGGTCAGATGGGATAGGATGGCCTCCTGCTGCTGCCTTGGTGGTAAGATGGGATAGGATGGCCTCCTGCTGCTGCTTTAGTGGTAAGATGGGATAGGATGGCCTCCTGCTGCTGCCTTGATGGTCAGATGGGATAGGATGGCCTCCTGCTGCTGTCTTGGTGGTCAGATGGGATAGGATGGCCTCCTGCTGCTGCCTTGGTGGTCAGATGGGATAGGATGGCCTCCTGCTGCTGCCTTGTTGGTCAGATGGGATAGGATGGCCTCCTGCTGTTGCCTTGATGGTCAGATGGGATAGGATGGCCTGCTGCTGCTGCCTTGGTGGTCAGATGGGATAGGATGGCCTCCTGCTGTTGCCTTGATGGTCAGATGGGATAGCACGGTCTCCTGCTGTTGCCTTGATGGTCAGATAGGATAGGATGGCCTCCTCCTGCTGCCTTGGTGGTCAGATGGGATAGGATGGCCTCCTGCTGTTGCCTTGATGGTCAGATGGGATAGCACGGTCTCCTGCTGTTGCCTTGATGGTCAGATGGGATAGCACGGTCTCCTGCTGCTGCCTTGGTGGTCAGATGGGATAGCACGGTCTCCTGCTGCTGCCTTGGTGGTCAGATGGGATAGGATGGCCTCCTGCTGCTGCCTTGGTGGTCAGATGGGATAGGATGGCCTCCTGCTGCTGCCTTGGTGGTCAGATGGGATAGGATGGCCTCCTGCTGCTGCCTTGGTGGTCAGATGGGATAGCACGGTCTCCTGCTGCTGCCTTGGTGGTCAGATGGGATAGCACGGTCTCCTGCTGCTGCCTTGGTGGTCAGATGGGATAGGATGGCCTCCTGCTGCTGCCTTGGTGGTCAGATGGGATAGGATGGCCTCCTGCTGCTGCTTTAGTGGTAAGATGGGATAGGATGGCCTCCTGCTGCTGCCTTGGTGGTAAGATGGGAAAGGATGGCCTCCTGCTGCTGCTTTAGTGGTAAGATGGGATAGGATGGCCTCCTGCTGCTGCCTTGATGGTCAGATGGGATAGGATGGCCTCCTGTTGCTGCCTTGGTGGTCAGATGGGATAGGATGGCCTCCTGCTGCTGCCTTGGTGGGATAGGATGTCCTCCTGCTGCTGCCTTGGTGGGATAGGATGGCGTCCTGCTGCTGCCTTGGTGGGATAGGATGGCCTCCTGCTGCTGCCTTGGTGGGATAGGATGGCCTCCTGCTGCTGCCTTAGTGGTCAGATGGGATAGGATGGCCTCCTGCTGCTGCCTTGGTGGTCAGATGGGATAGGATGTCCTCCTGCTGCTGCCTTGGTGGTCAGATGGGATAGGATGGCCTCCTGCTGCTGTCTTGGTGGTCAGATGGGATAGGATGGCCTCCTGCTGATGCCTTGGTGGTCAGATGGGATAGGATGGCCTCCTGCTGCTGCCTTGGTGGTAAGATGGGATAGGATGGCCTCCTGCTGCTGCCTTGGTGGTAAGATGGGACAGGATGGCCTCCTGCTGCTGCCTTGGTGGTAAGATGGGATAGGATGGCCTCCTGCTGCTGCCTTGGTGGTCAGATGGGATAGGATGGCCTCCTGCTGCTGCCTTAGTGGTAAGATGGGATAGGATGGCCTCCTGCTGCTGGCTTGATGGTCAGATGGGATAGGATAGCCTCCTGCTGCTGCCTTGGTGGTCAGATGGGATAGGATGGCCTCCTGCTGCTGCCTTGATGGTCAGATGGGATAGGATGGCCTCCTGCTGCTGCCTTGGTGGGATAGGATGGCCTCCTGCTGCTGCCTTGGTGGGATAGGATGGCCTCCTGCTGCTGCCTTGGTGGGATAGGATGGCCTCCTGCTGCTTGGTGGGATAGGATGGCCTCCTGCTGCTGCCTTGGGATAGGATGGCCTCCTGCTGCTGCCTTAGTGGTCAGATGGGATAGGATGGCCTCCTGCTGCTGCCTTGGTGGTCAGATGGGATAGGATGGCCTCCTGCTGCTGCCTTGGTGGTCAGATGGGATAGGATGGCCTCCTGCTGCTGTCTTGTTGGTCAGATGGGATAGGATGGCCTCCTGCTGCTGCCTTGGTGGTCAGATGGGATAGGATGGCCTCCTGCTGCAGCCTTGGTGGTAAGATGGGATAGGATGGCCTCCTGCTGCTGTCTTGGTGGTCAGATGGGATAGGATGGCCTCCTGCTGCTGCCTTGGTGGGATAGGATGGCCTCCTGCTGCTGCCTTGGTGGGATAGGATGGCGTCCTGCTGCTGCCTTGGTGGGATAGGATGGCCTCCTGCTGCTGCCTTGGTGGGATAGGATGGCCTCCTGCTGCTGCCTTAGTGGTCAGATGGGATAGGATGGCCTCCTGCTGCTGCCTTGGTGGTCAGATGGGATAGGATGTCCTCCTGCTGCTGCCTTGGTGGTCAGATGGGATAGGATGGCCTCCTGCTGCTGTCTTGGTGGTCAGATGGGATAGGATGGCCTCCTGCTGATGCCTTGGTGGTCAGATGGGATAGGATGGCCTCCTGCTGCTGCCTTGGTGGTAAGATGGGATAGGATGGCCTCCTGCTGCTGCCTTGGTGGTAAGATGGGACAGGATGGCCTCCTGCTGCTGCCTTGGTGGTAAGATGGGATAGGATGGCCTCCTGCTGCTGCCTTGGTGGTCAGATGGGATAGGATGGCCTCCTGCTGCTGCCTTGGTGGTAAGATGGGATAGGATGGCCTCCTGCTGCTGCCTTGGTGGTAAGATGGGACAGGATGGCCTCCTGCTGCTGCCTTGGTGGTAAGATGGGATAGGATGGCCTCCTGCTGCTGCCTTGGTGGTCAGATGGGATAGGATGGCCTCCTGCTGCTGCCTTAGTGGTAAGATGGGATAGGATGGCCTCCTGCTGCTGCCTTGATGGTCAGATGGGATAGGATGGCCTCCTGCTGCTGCCTTGGTGGTCAGATGGGATAGGATGGCCTCCTGCTGCTGCCTTGATGGTCAGATGGGATAGGATGGCCTCCTGCTGCTGCCTTGGTGGGATAGGATGGCCTCCTGCTGCTGCCTTGGTGGGATAGGATGGCCTCCTGCTGCTGCCTTGGTGGGATAGGATGGCCTCCTGCTGCTGCCTTGGTGGGATAGGATGGCCTCCTGCTGCTGCCTTGGTGGGATAGGATGGCCTCCTGCTGCTGCCTTAGTGGTCAGATGGGATAGGATGGCCTCCTGCTGCTGCCTTGGTGGTCAGATGGGATAGGATGGCCTCCTGCTGCTGCCTTGATGGTCAGATGGGATAGGATGGCCTCCTGCTGCTGCCTTGGTGGGATAGGATGGCCTCCTGCTGCTGCCTTGGTGGGATAGGATGGCCTCCTGCTGCTGCCTTGGTGGGATAGGATGGCCTCCTGCTGCTGCCTTGGTGGGATAGGATGGCCTCCTGCTGCTGCCTTGGTGGGATAGGATGGCCTCCTGCTGCTGCCTTAGTGGTCAGATGGGATAGGATGGCCTCCTGCTGCTGCCTTGGTGGTCAGATGGGATAGGATGGCCTCCTGCTGCTGCCTTGGTGGTCAGATGGGATAGGATGGCCTCCTGCTGCTGTCTTGTTGGTCAGATGGGATAGGATGGCCTCCTGCTGCTGCCTTGGTGGTCAGATGGGATAGGATGGCCTCCTGCTGCAGCCTTGGTGGTAAGATGGGATAGGATGGCCTCCTGCTGCTGTCTTGGTGGTCAGATGGGATAGGATGGCCTCCTGCTGCTGCCTTGGTGGGATAGGATGGCCTCCTGCTGCTGCCTTAGTGGTCAGATGGGATAGGATGGCCTCCTGCTGCTGCCTTGGTGGTCAGATGGGATAGGATGGCCTCCTGCTGCTGCCTTGGTGGTCAGATGGGATAGGATGGCCTCCTGCTGCTGTCTTGTTGGTCAGATGGGATAGGATGGCCTCCTGCTGCTGCCTTGGTGGTCAGATGGGATAGGATGGCCTCCTGCTGCAGCCTTGGTGGTAAGATGGGATAGGATGGCCTCCTGCTGCTGTCTTGGTGGTCAGATGGGATATGATGGCCTCCTGCTGCTGCCTTGGTGGTCAGATGGGATAGGATGGCCTCCTGCTGCTGCTTTAGTGGTAAGATGGGATAGGATGGCCTCCTGCTGCTGCCTTGATGGTTAGATGGGATAGGATGGCCTCCTGCTGCTGCCTTGGTGGTCAGATGGGACAGGATGGCCTCCTGCTGCTGCCTTGGTGGTAAGATGGGATAGGATGGCCTCCTGCTGCTGCCTTGGTGGTCAGATGGGATAGGATGGCCTCCTGCTGCTGCCTTAGTGGTAAGATGGGATAGGATGGCCTCCTGCTGCTGCCTTGATGGTCAGATGGGATAGGATGGCCTCCTGCTGCTGCCTTGGTGGTCAGATGGGATAGGATGGCCTCCTGCTGCTGCCTTGATGGTCAGATGGGATAGGATGGCCTGCCTGCCTGCTGCCTTGGTGGGATAGGATGGCCTCCTGCTGCTGCCTTGGTGGGATAGGATGGCCTCCTGCTGCTGCCTTGGTGGGATAGGATGGCCTCCTGCTGCTGCCTTGGTGGGATAGGATGGCCTCCTGCTGCTGCCTTGGTGGGATAGGATGGCCTCCTGCTGCTGCCTTAGTGGTCAGATGGGATAGGATGGCCTCCTGCTGCTGCCTTGGTGGTCAGATGGGATAGGATGGCCTCCTGCTGCTGCCTTGGTGGTCAGATGAGATAGGATGGCCTCCTGCTGCTGCCTTGGTGGTCAGATGGGATAGGATGGCCTCCTGCTGCTGCCTTGGTGGGATAGGATGGCCTCCTGCTGCTGCCTTGTGGGATAGGATGGCCTCCTGCTGCTGCCTTGGTGGTCAGATGGGATAGGATGGCCTCCTGCTGCTGCCTTGGTGGTCAGATAGGATGGCCTCCTGCTGCTGCCTTGGTGGGATAGGATGGCCTCCCTGCTGCTGCCTTGGTGGTGGGATAGGATGGCCTCCTGCTGCTGCCTTGTTGGTCAGATGGGATAGGATGGCCTCCTGCTGCTGCCTTAGTGGTCAGATGGGATAGGATGGCCTCCTGCTGCTTGATGGCCTTGGTGGTGCCAGATGGGATAGGATGGCCTCCTGCTGCTGTCTTGGTGGTCAGATGGGATAGGATGGCCTCCTGCTGCTGCCTTGGTGGGATAGGATGGCCTCCTGCTGCTGCCTTAGTGGTCAGATGGGATGGATGGCCTCCTGCTGCTGCCTTGGTGGTCAGATGGGATAGGATGGCCTCCTGCTGCTGCCTTGGTGGTCAGATGGGATAGGATGGCCTCCTGCTGCTGCCTTGGTGGTCAGATGGGATAGGATGGCCTCCTGCTGCTGCCTGGTCAGATGGGATAGGATGGCCTCCTGCTGCAGCCTTGGTGGTCAGATGGGATAGGATGGCCTCCTGCTGCTGTCTTGGTGGTCAGATGGGATAGGATGGCCTCCTGCTGCTGCCTTGGTGGTCAGATGGGATAGGATGGCCTCCTGCTGCTGCCTTAGTGGTAAGATGGGATAGGATGGCCTCCTGCTGCTGCCTTGGTGGTCAGATGGGATAGGATGGCCTCCTGCTGCTGCCTTGGTGGTCAGATGGGATAGGATGGCCTCCTGCTGCTGCCTTGGTGGTCAGATGGGATAGGATGGTGCCTTGGTGGTCAGATGGGATAGGATGGCCTCCTGCTGCTGCCTTGGTGGTCAGATGGGATAGGATGGCCTCCTGCTGCTGCCTTGGTGGTCAGATGGGATAGGATGGCCTCCTGCTGCTGCCTTGGTGGTCAGATGGGATAGGATGGCCTCCTGCTGCTGCCTTGGTGGTCAGATGGGATAGGATGGCCTCCTGCTGCTGCCTTGGTGGTAAGATGGGATAGGATGGCCTCCTGCTGCTGCCTTGGTGGTCAGATGGGATAGGATGGCCTCCTGCTGCTGCCTTGGTGGTCAGATGGGATAGGATGGCCTCCTGCTGCTGCCTGGTGGTCAGATGGGATAGGATGGCCTCCTGCTGCTGCCTTGGTGGGATGGGATAGGATGGCCTCCTGCTGCTGCCTTGGTGGTAGGATGGATGGGATAGGATGGCCTCCTGCTGCTGCCTTAGTGGTCAGATGGGATAGGATGGCCTCCTGCTGCTGCCTTTGGTCAGATGGGATAGGATGGCCTCCTGCTGCTGCCTTGGTGGTCAGATGGGATAGGATGGCCTCCTGCTGCTGCCTTGGGGTAGGATGGCCTCCTGCTGCCTGCCTTGGTGGTCAGATGGGATAGGATGGCCTCCTGCTGCTGCCTTGTGGTCAGATGGGATAGGATGGCCTCCTGCTGCTGCCTTGGTGGTCAGATGGGATAGGATGGCCTCCTGCTGCTGCCTTGGTGGTCAGATGGGATAGGATGGCCTCCTGCTGCTGCCTTGGTGGTCAGATGGGATAGGATGGCCTCCTGCTGCTGCCTTGGTGGTCAGATGGGATAGGATGGCCTCCTGCTGCTGTCTTGGTGGTCAGATGGGATAGGATGGCCTCCTGCTGCTGCCTTGGTGGTCAGATGGGATAGGATGGCCTCCTGCTGCTGCCTTGGTGGTCAGATGGGATAGGATGGCCTCCTGCTGCTGCCTTGGTGGTCAGATGGGATAGGATGGCCTCCTGCTGCTGCCTTGGTGGTCAGATGGGATAGGATGGCCTCCTGCTGCTGCCTTGGTGGTCAGATGGGATAGGATGGCCTCCTGCTGCTGCCTTGGTGGTCAGATGGGATAGGATGGCCTCCTGCTGCTGCCTTGGTGGTCAGATGGGATAGGATGGCCTCCTGCTGCTGCCTTGGTGGTCAGATGGGATAGGATGGCCTCCTGCTGCTGCCTTGGTGGTCAGATGGGATAGGATGGCCTCCTGCTGCTGCCTTGGTGGTCAGATGGGATAGGATGGCCTCCTGCTGCTGCCTTGGTGGTCAGATGGGATAGGATGGCCTCCTGCTGCTGCCTTGGTGGTCAGATGGGATAGGATGGCCTCCTGCTGCTGCCTTGGTGGTCAGATGGGATAGGATGGCCTCCTGCTGCTGCCTTGGTGGTCAGATGGGATAGGATGGCCTCCTGCTGCTGCCTTGTGGTCAGATGGGATAGGATGGCCTCCTGCTGCTGCCTTGGTGGTCAGATGGGATAGGATGGCCTCCTGCTGCTGCCTTGGTGGTCAGATGGGATAGGATGGCCTCCTGCTGCTGCCTTAGTGGTAAGATGGGATGGTGCTGCTGCTTTAGTGGTAAGATGGGATAGGATGGCCTCCTGCTGCTGCCTTGATGGTCAGATGGGATAGGATGGCCTCCTGCTGCTGCCTTGTGGTCAGATGGATAGATGGCCTCCTGCTGCTGCCTTGATGGTCAGATGGGATAGGATGGCCTCCTGCTGCTGCCTTGGTGGTCAGATGGGATAGGATGGCCTCCTGCTGCTGCCTTGGTGGTCAGATGGGATAGGATGGCCTCCTGCTGCTGCCTTGGTGGTCAGATGGGATAGGATGGCCTCCTGCTGCTGCCTTGGTGGTCAGATGGGATAGGATGGCCTCCTGCTGCTGCCTTGGTGGTCAGATGGGATAGGATGGCCTCCTGCTGCTGCCTTGGTGGTCAGATGGGATAGGATGGCCTCCTGCTGCTGCCTTGGTGGTCAGATGGGATAGGATGGCCTCCTGCTGCTGCCTTGGTGGTCAGATGGGATAGGATGGCCTCCTGCTGCTGCCTTGGTGGTCAGATGGGATAGGATGGCCTCCTGCTGCTGCCTTGGTGGTCAGATGGGATAGGATGGCCTCCTGCTGCTGCCTTGGTGGTCAGATGGGATAGGATGGCCTCCTGCTGCTGCCTTGGTGGTCAGATGGGATAGGATGGCCTCCTGCTGCTGCCTTGGTGGTCAGATGGGATAGGATGGCCTCCTGCTGCTGCCTTGGTGGTCAGATGGGATAGGATGGCCTCCTGCTGCTGCCTTGGTGGTCAGATGGGATAGGATGGCCTCCTGCTGCTGCCTTGGTGGTCAGATGGGATAGGATGGCCTCCTGCTGCTGCCTTGATGGTCAGATGGGATAGGATGGCCTCCTGCTGCTGCCTTGATGGCTGCCAGATGGTCAGATGGGATAGCCTCTCCTGCTGCTGCCTTGGTGGTCAGATGGGATAGGATGGCCTCCTGCTGCTGCCTTGGTGGTCAGATGGGATAGGATGGCCTCCTGCTGCTGCCTTGGTGGTCAGATGGGATAGGATGGCCTCCTGCTGCTGCCTTGGTGGTCAGATGGGATAGGATGGCCTCCTGCTGCTGCCTTGGTGGTCAGATGGGATAGGATGGCCTCCTGCTGCTGCCTTGGTGGTCAGATGGGATAGCATGGCCTCCTGCTGCTGCCTTGGTGGTCAGATGGGATAGGATGGCCTCCTGCTGCTGCCTTGGTGGTCAGATGGGATAGGATGGCCTCCTGCTGCTGCCTTGGTGGTCAGATGGGATAGGATGGCCTCCTGCTGCTGCCTTGGTGGTCAGATGGGATAGGATGGCCTGCTGCTGCCTTGGTGGTCAGATGGGATAGGATGGCCTCCTGCTGCTGCCTTGGTGGTCAGATGGGATAGGATGGTCTCCTGCTGCTGCCTTGGTGGTCAGATGGGATAGGATGGTCTCCTGCTGCTGCCTTGGTGGTCAGATGGGATAGGATGGCCTCCTGCTGCTGCCTTGGTGGTCAGATGGGATAGGATGGCCTCCTGCTGCTGCCTTGGTGGTCAGATGGGATAGGATGGCCTCCTGCTGCTGCCTTGGTGGTCAGATGGGATAGGATGGCCTCCTGCTGCTGCCTTGGTGGTCAGATGGGATAGGATGGCCTCCTGCTGTTGCCTTGGTGGTCAGATGGGATAGCACGGTCTCCTGCTGCTGCCTTGATGGTCAGATGGGATAGCATGGTCTCCTGCTGCTGCCTTGGTGGTCAGATGGGATAGGATGGCCTCCTGCTGCTGCCTTGGTGGTCAGATGGGATAGCATGGCCTCCTGCTGCTGCCTTGGTGGTCAGATGGGATAGGATGGCCTCCTGCTGCTGCCTTGGTGGTCAGATGGGATAGGATGGCCTCCTGCTGCTGCCTTGGTGGTCAGATGGGATAGGATGGCCTCCTGCTGCTGCCTTGGTGGTCAGATGGGATAGGATGGCCTCCTGCTGCTGCCTTGGTGGTCAGATGGGATAGGATGGCCTCCTGCTGCTGCCTTGGTGGTCAGATGGGATAGGATGGCCTCCTGCTGCTGCCTTGGTGGTCAGATGGGATAGGATGGCCTCCTGCTGCTGCCTTGGTGGTCAGATGGGATAGGATGGCCTCCTGCTGCTGCCTTGGTGGTCAGATGGGATAGGATGGCCTCCTGCTGCTGCCTTGGTGGTCAGATGGGATATGGCCTCCTGCTGTTGCCTTGGTGGTCAGATGGGATAGGATGGCCTCCTGCTGCTGCCTTGGTGGTCAGATGGGATAGGATGGCCTCCTGCTGCTGCCTTGGTGGTCAGATGGGATAGGATGGCCTCCTGCTGCTGCCTTGGTGGTCAGATGGGATAGGATGGCCTCCTGCTGCTGCCTTGGTGGTCAGATGGGATAGGATGGCCTCCTGCTGCTGCCTTGGTGGTCAGATGGGATAGGATGGCCTCCTGCTGCTGCCTTGATGGTCAGATGGGATAGGATGGCCTCCTGCTG
Organism: Oncorhynchus nerka; assembly: GCF_034236695.1. Classification (NCBI taxonomy): domain Eukaryota; kingdom Metazoa; phylum Chordata; class Actinopteri; order Salmoniformes; family Salmonidae; genus Oncorhynchus; species Oncorhynchus nerka. The sequence goes on from NC_088406.1 coordinate 638,056, forward strand.
CTGCCTTGTGGTCAGATGGGAGGATGGCCTCCTGCTGCTGCCTTGGTGGTCAGATGGGATAGGATGGCCTCCTGCTGCTGCCTTGATGGTCAGATGGGATAGGATGGCCTCCTGCTGCTGCCTTGGTGGTCAGATGGGATAGGATGGCCTCCTGCTGCTGCCTTGGTGGTCAGATGGGATAGGATGGCCTCCTGCTGCTGCCTTGTGGTCAGATGGGATAGGATGGCCTCCTGCTGCTGCCTTGATGGTCAGATGGGATAGGATGGCCTCCCTGCTGCCTTGGTGGTCAGATGGGATAGGATGGCCTCCTGCTGCTGCCTTGGTGGTCAGATGGGATAGGATGGCCTCCTGCTGCTGCCTTGGTGGTCAGATGGGATAGGATGGCCTCCTGCTGCTGCCTTGGTGGTCAGATGGGATAGGATGGCCTCCTGCTGCTGCCTTGGTGGTCAGATGGGATAGGATGGCCTCCTGCTGCTGCCTTGATGGTCAGATGGGATAGGATGGCCTCCTGCTGCTGCCTTGATGGTCAGATGGGATAGGATGGCCTCCTGCTGTTGCCTTGATGGTCAGATGGGATAGGATGGCCTCCTGCTGCTGCCTTGGTGGTCAGATGGGATAGGATGGCCTCCTGCTGCTGCCTTGGTGGTCAGATGGGATAGGATGGCCTCCTGCTGCTGCCTTGGTGGTCAGATGGGATAGGATGGCCTCCTGCTGCTGCCTTGGTGGTCAGATGGGATAGGATGGCCTCCTGCTGCTGCCTTGGTGGTCAGATGGGATAGGATGGCCTCCTGCTGCTGCCTTGGTCAGATGGGATAGGATGGCCTCCTGCTGCTGCCTTGGTGGTCAGATGGGATAGGATGGCCTCCTGCTGCTGCCTTGGTGGTCAGATGGGATAGGATGGCCTCCTGCTGCTGCCTTGGTGGTCAGATGGGATAGGATGGCCTCCTGCTGCTGCCTTGGTGGTCAGATGGGATAGGATGGCCTCCTGCTGCTGCCTTGGTGGTCAGATGGGACAGGGGATGGCCTCCTGCTGCTGCCTTGGTGGTCAGATGGGATAGGATGGCCTCCTGCTGCTGCCTTGTGGTCAGATGGGATAGGATGGCCTCCTGCTGCTGCCTTGGTGGTCAGATGGGATAGGATGGCCTCCTGCTGCTGCCTTGGTGGTCAGATGGGATAGGATGGCCTCCTGCTGCTGCCTTGGTGGTCAGATGGGATAGGATGGCCTCCTGCTGCTGCCTTGGTGGTCAGATGGGATAGGATGGCCTCCTGCTGCTGCCTTGGTGGTCAGATGGGATAGGATGGCCTCCTGCTGCTGCCTTGGTGGTCAGATGGGAGGATGGCCTCCTGCTGCTGCCTTGGTGGTCAGATGGGGCCTCCTGCTGCTGCCTTGGTGGTCAGATGGGATAGGATGGCCTCCTGCTGCTGCCTTGTGGTCAGATGGGATAGGATGGCCTCCTGCTGCTGCCTTGGTGGTCAGATGGGATGACGGCCTCCTGCTGCTGCCTTGGTGGTCAGATGGGATAGCATGGCCTCCTGCTGCTGCCTTGGTGGTCAGATGGGATAGGATGGCCTCCTGCTGCTGCCTTGGTGGTCAGATGGGATAGGATGGCCTCCTGCTGCTGCCTTGGTGGTAAGATGGGATAGGAGCTGCTGCCTTGGTGGTCAGATGGGATAGGATGGCCTCCTGCTGCTGCCTTAGTGGTCAGATGGGATAGGATGGCCTCCTGCTGCTGCCTTGATGGTCAGATGGGATAGGATGGCCTCCTGCTGCTGCCTTGGTGGTCAGATGGGATAGGATGGCCTCCTGCTGCTGCCTTGGTGGTCAGATGGGATAGGATGGCCTCCTGCTGCTGCCTTTGGTCAGATGGGATAGGATGGCCTCCTGCTGCTGCCTTGGTGGGATAGGATGGCCTCCTGCTGCTGCCTTGGTGGGATAGGATGGCCTCCTGCTGTTGCCTTGGGTGGGATAGGATGGCCTCCTGCTGCTGCCTTGGTGGTCAGATGGGATAGGATGGCCTCCTGCTGCTGCCTTGGTGGTCAGATGGGATAGGATGGCCTCCTGCTGCTGCCTTGGTGGTCAGATGGGATAGGATGGCCTCCTGCTGCTGCCTTGGTGGTCAGATGGGATAGATGGCCTCCTGCTGCTGCCTTGGATGGTCAGATGGGATAGGATGGCCTCCTGCTGCTGCCTTGGTGGTCAGATGGGATAGGATGGCCTCCTGCTGCTGCCTTGGTGGTCAGATGGGATAGGATGGCCTCCTGCTGCTGCCTTGATGGTCAGATGGGATAGGATGGCCTCCTGCTGCTGCCTTGGTGGTCAGATGGGATAGGATGGCCTCCTGCTGCTGCCTTGGTGGTCAGATGGGATAGGATGGCCTCCTGCTGCTGCCTTAGTGGTCAGATGGGATAGGATGGTCTCCTGCTGCTGCCTTGATGGTCAGATGGGATAGGATGGCCTCCTGCTGCTGCCTTGGTGGTCAGATGGGATAGGATGGCCTCCTGCTGCTGCCTTGGTGGTCAGATGGGATAGGATGGCCTCCTGCTGGCCTTAGTGGTAAGATGGGATAGGATGGCCTGGC